>NW_025246920.1:0-2465 GCF_018294505.1 Triticum aestivum | reverse complement strand
TTTTTTTAAAAACTGATCTTTTTTTTAGAAACCCTAGTTCGTTTTTTTAGATCGGTTCACCGGTTTTTCTCGATTTAGTTACTTTGTGGACGTTCGTCCGTACGTTTGTTTTAGCGAACGGAGTTTACTCGTTAGTAACAGACAACGAACGCTCGTTCGTTAGTTTGTTCGTCAGTTTTCTTTTTCTCGGATTTTCCGCGATTATTTTCAATCATGATTTCTGATCTGATTTTCGTTTTAGTTTATCTTTTCGCTCGTTTATCGGAATTAGGCAATTCAAGCGCCTAGATCTTCGTCTCGAGACCCTCTTTCCGTTTAACCAACTTGAACTAGCTTTTGCTACTGTAAAATTTGACCTTAGTCCAGATTAGTAAACGGATCTTGTTTCTTTCGCCGTTTGAGTTTCGTTGCTCCGTTTGATTTGATTCTTTTCGCAAACCGGGGTTCTTAAGTTGAACTTTCTGGTTAGATGTTCTTATTTGAGATTTACCCGTGTTTGTTTGCGATAGAACACTCGGAGTGCGAAGTGTGCTACTACGAGTCCATAGGTTTTGCGGATCATCAGCAAGGCAAGTAACACTTTGATCATACCCCTTTATCACCCAGTTTTTATGCATTAGCTCCAATCCTCAAACATTGCATGGTTAGGATGTGATTAATATGTGGGTTGGGAAGTAGTTGATGAGGTAGAACCTATTGCCCTGTTATATTCAAACCCTCGGGAGTTACTTCTACGTAATTCTTATATTGCTATGCTATGCTCGTAGACGTGGTTTGGGTGAGTGAAATCCATGACACATGTGAGATTGTTAATTAATGGTTCAACTTAAGGTGGCAACTTGAATACACATCTGGGTGGATTGTTTGTTGGGCACCCGGGGAATCTAGTGTTGTCCTATAGGATATCCCGGAGTACCCGTGTGATAATTCTATGGTCCGCCACCCAGGCTCAAAGGGAACTGAGATATTTTCATGCTAGAAACTTCCGTGTGCATCCACAAGCTATTATGGGCTCAGGCATAGTTGAGTAAGTCGCGTGAAGCTCCCGAAGAGGTGGATCAGCAGGTAGTGGGATGTAGGTTTGGTATGGTCTGCCCGGAGTAAGGAGTTAATGCTTCTGAAAGATTATGTCTCGGTCATCCGTTTCTCAAACACCCTGTAGTGCGAGAAATCCAACGGAGGAGAACAGGTCTTGTGGGGAAAAGTGCGCAAACCTCTGCAGAGTGTATAAACTAATCATGGTTAGCCGTGTCCCCGGTTATGGACATCTTGAGTATCTAGTACTTGGAGTATCCTAAGTATCTCATCACTCTAAACTAATATTATTGGGTTATTAATTACTTTAATTGGGATTGAGTTGGAGGAACCATCTCAATGATGTTTCAACTACCATGATAGTTAAATAAAATCTATTCCTTTGTTGTAGGGAAAAATTGGCTTTTCGCAAAACCTATAACCATAGAGCTTTCCACCAGCCAAATATGCATGTAGTGATAACATTATTCTGTTCTTGCTCTACTGTGTTATCTTGCCAGCATATTCCATGTGCTGACCCTTTTTCGGGCTGCAACGTATTATGTTGCAGACTTTTCAGATGAGGAGTAAGGTTCGTTAGGTCGTTGTCGTGCAGCTCAGCTATGCCGTTGGAGTTGATGGATTCACTTTATCTTCCAAGCCTTCCGCTGTTATCGTGTTAGATGGCCTTAAGCCATATTTACTGTAATAAGTTCTCTTTTAGGACATTCGGTGTAATAAGTGTGTGATTGCTACTCTGTTATAAATCCTCGAGTACTGTATGTGTCAGCATTACCGATCCAGGGATGACACTGAAGCACAGAGACTTGGTCGTTTGAGGTCGGGTCGCTATAGTCGCTCCGCCGCGCCAAGTCCTCACCGTTGGCCTTCCCCACGCCCTGCGTGCTTCCTCTGCTTCGCTTTTGCACGAGGACGAGGATGAGCTCCCGCCTCTGCCTCCCGCTAAGTTCGGGTGGCCCCTGCTCACGCCGCCAAGACCCCTTTGTTGTTTTCTCCAAGTGTGACGCCCGGATAATCAAGCTACAGTAAAACTCTGCTAATGGTGCCACGTCACCTCGGTTACTGTTGATAAACTCGAGTTAGTTCAAAACCGATTCAAATTCAAAATCAAAATCAAGCAAACAACAAAGGTTTTCAAAAGTTAAAACTAAAATGTTCGAGGGGTGACATATAATGCATAGGTAATTATGATGATGAAACCACATTTTTATAAAATGTTTAGATGCTCAAAGGTAAATAAAACAGTAGCTAAAACAAATATTTAAATGCCTTTTACATAATAAAAATATGCAAAGTATTCTATTTATTGCACCAAACTCTTTGTGACAGTGTACCAAATTGAAATTCTATCTTAGGACATGGATTCATAATAATAGAACTAAAGTAAAATAAAAACAAACCAAAGAATAATTAAAAGGAAAAGAACAAAA
>NW_025246919.1:0-2465 GCF_018294505.1 Triticum aestivum | reverse complement strand
GAAAAAATCATCTCGTACCTTGGCGGTGCTGAAATGTAAAGTTGCGACGTCATATGCATGCACGGCCATCCCCAAATATTTGAAGGTGTCGAGCGAGTAGTGATAGCCGTCACATTGGAACTCGACACCTTTGTTCCCGGAAGGCTTCACCCACACCCCGAAAAGCCTTTTTGCTCTTTGAGAGCATCTTCGGCGGCATGGTGGCGACGAACGAGGTGGCGGATGAGTGTCAAGACAAGAGGCGGCGGTGGGTGGGCGGAGGTTGGAGGCCGGCCGGGCGACGGTAGGTCTTGAATCGGGCCGTGGCGTGGCGACGGAGGGGCTTGAATCGGGTGGCGAAAAAGCTGCCGATTTGGAGGCGGGGGAGGGGAGTTGTGGCGAAAGCAGCGGCGGGGGTGGTGGAAAGGCCGGGTCTGGTAGCGGGGCGGCGGGTGTGCAGCGGTAGGGCGTGGAGGTAGTCGTGCGGTGAGCGGGGAAGAGGGGAAGTGGCGGTTGGCATACGCCTCTAGGCAGAGTGATATTTTGTATGGCCGCTATTTAAAATTCTGAGTGAAGTCAATGTAATACCAAGCGTTCCCCAGCTTGACCAGACGCTTCTAGCTAGCTACCTGTATATTGTTGGGATCACATGCCAAAGCCATCTCACGGTGTGCGCTGACTTCCAAACTACTGCTTATGCACACTCCCACAACTTCTGCTTGTGTGCTAAGCGTGTTAGATATATAGTAGTACATTAGGCTGCAAAAGGCTCTGGGTTCATTAGAGCTTGCTGGATCTGGCATGTTTCCTTCTAGTGGTTGCATTGCCTTTAAAGAATGAACCGAGAGTTTGCCCAATATATGTCGCCTCCGAAATTATTCAGAACCCAAAGTATTGTACGCTGTCAAACCCAAAATTTTCTTCAAGTGGGGATGCCAAATTGCCAAGGACACCCCACAACTTACTTTGGCATCCAATTTTGAGAAAACCATATTCAGCCCTCTAGCTAGCTATATTAGTTGTGCATGATTCGGGTTTGATGTAAGAACAATGGTAGACGTAACCATGAAAGGTTCAAGAGAATTACTAGCTCCCAGTTAAAAGAAAAAGATGCATCATATGCATGCTACTTTGTGAACGCAAAATGCACAAGAGTATTACCATGTACCGATGATCGCTACCCATGATGAATTCGTCCGGTGAAGACCAAACGACAAAACCAGCAGCAAATTTAGTCAATGATCAACGGAGATGAGTACTGCTCACGATGAATTCCTACATCCAAGACCACGAAAGAGACATAGCAGCAGCGAACTGTAGCAATCTTCAACAGTTCTCCATGGAAGAGCAAGAGAGAAAATCAGCTGCAAATACGGTCGACCTAACCAATCGGTTCAAGATCTTGGCACCACCTACAAACATAACAACAAGCACATCATGTTAATTTTGTGCTTTGCCATTGTTAACCAGTAGCAGTACTCAAGTATATAGATGCACAAACTTTCCTCTGGTAGAATAATTCAGAGTGCAAGGAGAAACTAGCCATAAAATGTAACTGTGCTAGTAGCTAGTACGTGCGTACATCGACAGACATCGCACTGGGGAAGCTCGAGAGAACAGAAACTTGGATCACAGTTCCCTTCTTTTTTCATTATTCAATCTTGTGCAACTAGAAGCAACAAAACTCAGTTTTAAAAAAAAACGTCACATTACGTCCTGCATGCATTCCAGCAGAAAAATTAATTAAATTTGTTCCAAGACACTACCCAGTATGACGGTTAATGTTTTACATATTACGTGATGTTTGTAGTTCTTTTTTTCCGATCTAATGCCTCATAATTGACAAAACCATATATATGCAGCGCTCTAGCTAGCTATCAGCCTTGCATGATTTCGGGTCGATGCAAGAAAAATGCTATGCAATTACAAAACCATCATGGAAGGTTTAGTAGAGTTACTCCCTGATAAAGGAAAACCATGCACGTGCTACTTTGTGAACGTAAAATGAACAAGAGTGTTTACCTCGTGTCGAACATAACTCATGATCTGTGAAAGACCAAGGATCAATTCGTATGTCCAAGACCAAGAGACAAATGCAACTGCGATAGTTAATAAATCTTCAAATGATGAGAAGAGCTACTTGCGAATCAGGAATCGCAAGATAGATTCCTCCGCCAAAGACCATGAGAGATAACCAGCTGCAAGTTTGATCAATTTAACCCATCGGTTTAAGACCTCGGCACCGCCTACAAACACAGTAACCAGGACAACATGTTACTACTAAACTACATATATACGCAAACTTTCTTGTGGAAGAATAATTTAGAGAGCACGAAAAAAGCAAGCCAGCAAATGCAATTGTGTGTTAGTGGCTAGCTAGTACATGCCTACCTCAAGAACAGACAACAAAACAGAAGCTCGAGATATCAGAGACATGGATTGGAAATTTTGAGCCACTCCGATCTGCTTCCTCTGTTGTCAAAGTC
>NW_025246918.1:0-2465 GCF_018294505.1 Triticum aestivum | reverse complement strand
AACCCAAAAGTGAGGTGGAAGAGAGGCGACAATCATCAATGCACGAACCGCCACAAGAAGGTGACGCTGCTTTCGCTCAGCAACACCCTTCTAAGCATGAGCACCAAGACAAGAGAACCGAGGAAGTGTGCCCTGCTCAACAAGGAATCCACACAGCAAATGAGAGATGTGCCTAAGGATCCTGAAGCCGCTGAGTTCCACATGAAGCACACCTTGCTCCAGGCCACCATGCATTGCCCGTCGCTGACTATGTCGGCCCCGCTCTAAAGGAAAACACGAATGTACTTCTCAACCGCCGCAAGTAAACACAGAGGTAGTGGCATGGCGATGGCTTGATAAACTGGGATGGAGAGAAGTACTAATTTGACAAGCATGAGCCAGCCTCCCATGTTTAGTAGATTCTCAATCCAAGTGGGGATGCAGTTGAGAACTTTGTCTAGAAGAAGCTACATGTGGACTGTGGGAATCTTGCACAACAAGGGGAGGCTAAGGTAGGTGCACGGGAGCGCTGGGAAAGCACATGCGAAGCTTAGCTTAATCACTTAAATCTCGGGGATGCTGCAATAGATTGGTGCAAAGGAACACTTGTTGAAGTTGGTGCATAAGCTCGATGTGCCACCAAGACCATGTCGGCATTGTACGCCGACATGAGGTGCTTGACGCCACGCCAACACGATGGCTCTAACATGACAATGCTCTTTGCATGGACCAACAAGACGTTGAGCACCTCCAGCACAAGAAGAAACAACAAAGACAAGGGGTCACCTTGCCACATGCCATGATGGTAAAGAATATGCCTCCCGGGCACCCTGTTGAGGGTGTCTACGGTAGAATCATCCACACCAACTCGTTGAATCCGCTGCCAGTGCTGGTGGCCGTGAGACCATAGGAGGAAGGGCCATGAGACCGAATCGAATGCCTTCGCAATGTCAACCTTGAGCATGAGGGTTGCGATGTATCTAACGTGCAAGCCCTTAGTGGTGAGCATGAAGGAGCTCTGGTTTTCCTTGAATAGTTCTGGGAGCCGAGGCATGACGTGGAGAGCAAGCAGCTTGGAGAAAAGCCTACCAAAGGTATGCGGTAAACAGATCAGGTGGAAGTGCGCGACCTTGTTCGAGTTTTTCTTCTCTAGCGCCAAGACGATGTGGGTATTGTTAAGCTCGACGAGGCAACCCGGTATAAGCAAATAGAGCTGGTGGACGACTACGGCAAGCTCATCTTTAATGATCTCCAAAGCGAGTTGGTAAAACAACTCTACGAGGGATGGTGCAACCCATGATGGACGAGTAGTCTGCCAGTGTCTACTCCTTATCCTCATGGGTCAAGGTGACAATATTGCCACGGGTAATGGCAATCATGTGATTTTTGCAGTGGCAGTGGCACACATGGATGTAGAAGTAGCACGTGTTTGCGTCTCCCTCGGCTAGCTAGTGGAAGCGGAGGGCTGGCGGGGGATGATGCACTTGAGGGAGGCCAAGCCAAGCAACTTAAGCTTCAACTCTTTGCGCATATTAAACTCCTTTTGGGACAACTGTCGGGTCTCCTGCACCATGTTGAGCTGAAAAATGATTTACTTAGCCATGAGCTGTTGTAGCTTGATGCTGCCAATATGCCGGTCGCTCCACAACCGCAATGTGTTGTCCATATGCTTCAGCAGGACACCCAAACGCTAGAATTGGCAAAGGTGCGACGACGCATGCTAGGCATCAGGAACCACCTGGCAGAAGCCATCAAAATTCGGCCAGATATCCTTGAAGTGGGACTAGTGAGCCCTAGGTGTGAAAATCGTGGTGTACAGGCTAAATCAAATGCCATGGAGTATTCGCACGGAAAAGCAACTAGGATGTCATTACCCCCAATTCGTTGAAAACAGAACAAGTGGTCTAGCTGCACCAATGTTGGCGCCGCCCGATGAGGTTGATCTCGCGAAGCCCAAGGTCATCAAGGAAACGGTGAAATCTGCCCATCTATCTTCTTTCTAGGTTAGCGTTATTTTTACCTGCCCCTACCTGCTAGATCAAGTTGAAGTCACCGGTAACGACCCAAGGACCAGGTTACGAGGAGCACAACTCAGCTTTTGGAGGAAAGCAAAGCGATATTCATCAGCTAAAGGACCACATACGGTTGACAATCACCAAGGGGGTGCCTAAGGCGAACACAACGGGCAAAGGTTCGAGTCAGTGCATTAAGGCCTCACACATTTCAAGAAGACCACGCCGAACTAAGGATGAGAGACGAGAGTAACACAAGTAACCAAGGCGATGATCCCACTGCTAAAAAGAGTTGGTAGACAAGGCAACAGAGGTGGAGAGACTGGCGGCGGTGGCAACAGAGGGAAAGTGAAGCCAGTCAAGCTCCCACAGGCCCTGGGAGTTATGACATCGGGGGCCAGCACCAAGGATAGCACCAGTGTGACGGTCCAAAACAAAGCATGCGTCAAAGTCGAGAATTACCCGACAACCAGA
>NW_025246917.1:0-2465 GCF_018294505.1 Triticum aestivum | reverse complement strand
GTGTGTGTGTGTGTATGCATGCATGGGATACTGTTCTGAAGAAAAAGATTGCATGTGTGCGACGGATAATGCCGATTAGTAGTGTGTGTGCATGCATGCACGAGAGAAAGTGAGTGGTACAATTATAAAGAGAAGATGACTATGTGGTGTAAAAGAGTAGGTGAGGTCATAATCAATGTAAAGTTGAATTCAAATATTTGAATAAGAGATCATTATGTTTGAAACCCATGCATGCATGAATATAACTGAGATATGCGCAGTGTTGTTTGGAAACGAGCATGATATACTATATACACATTGAACAAGGTCAGACTGATTTGAATTTGAGATACTGATGGCAGACATCGTTTGGCCACGTTGCATCCATGCATGGACACACTATTCTAATTGGAGATGATGGGTGGCTTTCGCATCACATATCTATATCTATACCCCTATATATTGTATGTTATATTTTTTATATACTGTGCGAATAACTTTAACTTTGAAAGATGGTCGTTGGATGAAGCCAACCCGACGGTGCAGAGATGGAAAATTCGAGCACTACTGGCCATTGGATATCATCTACATTCCACCAGATTTTGCCACATGTACAATCTAGAAGACTCCATGGTTGAACTTAAGCATAATGCACAAACCTCAAAACACAAACACTTCTTCTTTGTTATAGAATCTTCCATATCATAATTGCCCAAATGTTTTTCTACATGATTTGCCATTATTTATTTTTTACTTTATGCTTTACAACACACAATTCCATGAATCTCAAAATAGATTAGCTTTAATTTATTATAAAAACTAGATGATTTTGAATGAGATGAACTATAAGAATTAAATGAACATCTACATCATGCATATATGAGTCAAAGCTGACATGCTATAATCTGATATTTATTCATAATTTGGTTGCCAAACCTCATGCGTGCAATGCACGTGTACCTTACTAGTCTAAATGGTGTTTGTGTGTGTGTTGTGCGTGTTAAACACATTGTGCGTAGTATAATACATGGTTGAGATTCTGAACATCTAGCTAGAGTACATGTACTATGATTTGAATTCAACATAAAATGGATATATATATTTGAATTTGAGATCGTATGTACATGTAGTTCGTATTTATATAGGAATTTACTACTCCTATATTCATGTCATGTGTTGTGAAGATAATATTTAGATGGTTGTATAAGTAACCCAAGTACAATCCCATTCAAATAGGGAAAATGTACTCAAATTTAGTCCATATGCTAGACAACACAAATTGTTTTTTTATTGTTGAGGGAAGTGCAAATTGATTTGGTATTATACATGTTATGTTTGTTGTCATGATTTTTTTAGTTTTTTTTGTTGTTGTATTTGAATGCATTTCTAGTAATATAGTAAAATAGGACATGGCTCTCTCTAGTGATGAGGTGCGAGTTGTCTTGTTTTTGTTGTACACGTTAAGCTTGTTCTCCTGAAATTTCAAGCCGCGCTTGTTATGCCGAAATTTCAAGCTAGCATCTTTGTCTATCGTGCTATGAAACTCCCGCCTCTTCAACCCACGCCTTGTTACCCCGAAATATTTTAGATATATCTTTGTCTCATTGTGCTCCGAAAACTCCCTCCATCTCAACCCGCGCCTTTCTATCCAAAAATTACAACACGCACGAAAACTCCCACCTCCTGCGAAATCTCGACGCGCGAAATGCCCGTGATACCCCTGAACCGAAAGAACCGCCTAGCTCAAATTGGTGGGGGTACTTTCATAACTTACCCCACATTTCGGACCAGCGCAGCCGTGGTTCCCCCTCCCATCCCATCCGCCGACCCATTCGTACATCGAGGCCACGAAAAGCCCCACACCCTCCTCCGTGCGCCACCCAGCCGGAGGCTCTTCCCGGACGACGTCGTCCATAGAAACACGTCGACGTCCCTCATCCACCGCACCAGATGAGGATTCTTCGTTTATCTCGTCGCCCCGCCTGTTCAGCCACCCCATCCTCCACCTCCAAGGAGTTGCACCGAGGTTCCCCTCATCTTTTGCGCCACCTCCATTCCCACAGCGCCATCTTCACCTGCACCACCCGAAGAGCAGCATCATCACCGATTTCTCAGATGAAGCTGTGGCCTAATCGGCGCCACCAAAGAGCTTCTACACAAATCACCGCATTTTCTTCTTGATTCGATCTCACGGTGCCGCCGATGCTCGGTCCCGAGCCGACATGGCACGACTCTATCCACGACGGTGTCGCCGACCACTTTCTCCACGGCATCTCTCCCTCGGCGGTGACGTCCACATCAGCAGGACCTGCTGCTACTTTGGCTCTGGTTCACGCTGCTGCTCTGCTCTTGCTCTCGGTCTCCTGCCTAGTTTGCTCTTACTCTTGCTCGCGCTGCTGCTCTCGCTCTTACTCTTGCTTGCACTGCTGCTCTTGCTTTTGCTTGCACTGCTGCTCTGATTTAGCTACACTTTAGTCGTCTGAATC
>NW_025246916.1:0-2465 GCF_018294505.1 Triticum aestivum | reverse complement strand
TCTTCTTCTGCAACAACTGCTCGCGTGCGCCGCCGCCGCCCGTAGGGGCACTCTGGTTGCCCAACAACTGCTCCAGCACCACCGACGCCTGGTCCGTGCACATAGGGCGGAGGTACGAGACCCGGCCGGTGGGGCCGGCGGAGTGCAAGTACTCGGTCGTCCCGGTGCTGCCCGGCTCGGAGCTGCGGGCGTGGGACAACTACGTGGGGATCGTCGGGCGCGGGTTCCTGCTGGAGTGGACGGTGCCCGGGGACTGCGCTGGTATGAAGCCGGCGCCAACGCCCTATGTAAACAATTTGGCATCTTTCAGGGTTTGTTTGCTATATTTAAGCCATTTAGTGCATTTCTAGTCATACTGCATATAATTCATTTTTTAACTACAGTTGTATGAAAAAGTTGTCAAAATTGGGTTGAGAAAACATATTTGTGTTCTTGAGTCCCTTTGTAGCCTTGTCCAAGACAAGAAAAGGAATTTCAATCATGAGGGTGCCAAGACTTAACACCAATCATGAGGAGCCACTGATGGAATTGCTTATTGTTTGCAAGTAATGAATATAAATTACCTACAATATCTCGACCTATTACCAACATGAGAAGAACACAAGCCATCAAATTAAACTAGCATGGTCGAGTGCACGCGTGGGAGGGGCCCCGAGTGCGGATGACGCCTGGACCATAGGCCCCATTGATGCATGTCTCGGTATTACAAGGCTATGCCTAGTCCTTCGCCCGAGGGGATTACTCACACATCGCAATCGAACCACAAATGAGAGACATTGTAGATAGGCTTATTTGAAGATGGATGATTAACCGTCTTATAATGTCGCTAATCTCAATGGGGTCTTAATTGCAAGTACTGATCTTATGTAGATGGAGATGACAATTGTGGTGGAGAGACCCTTTAGATAGTGCAATATAGAGTTTCGGGGACACCTCATTGCGAACTGTACCTCGGCCCAATAAAAAAGATTCATGTGCTGGCGTCATAAAAGTGGTGGCACCTTGTACTACTGAGACGATACATGTAATATAAAATTTCAATATGTATAATTTTCAGAAATATATATGCATTTTTATACTTAATGTTTTAATATTTATTTTTTGTTTGACGGCCTTTAAAAGTCAAATTAGGATTTGGTGGTGAGTGTAATGTTTAAAACAACCAAGAGAAAACTTCGGAGGTCCATCAAGTTTTGCCTAGAATCACACATTATGTACTTTGCATACGAATGCATGGCTTACTGAAAATACAAGGGAAAAAACTCTAAGGAATTAAATATGTATCTTCAATGTTTCAATTGCAACTAAACAGGGATTATTCAATGAAACTGTTTCTGCCAAAACAAAATTGAGCTTCTACGTTCCCTCATCTACACATCCTCCTCATTCACGAGAAAGAAATGATTCACGATAATCTAGATTTTCTTAGACCGGATAGTAGAGTTGTGTGTACTTACACTCCAACCCACTCAGGATTAAAAAGAAGGATTGCCCCGGGCCTCTGCATACCCACTCAGGATCAAGTCTTAGGTGTGGACTTCATTGGATGATATGTCTTGTGTGTATTGGAAAATGCAATTTTCAAGGAAAAAAGATGCAAGGTGGAAGATAGATTGGGCCACAGACTGGACGATGTGTATTTACCCAAGGTCCGATGCACACATTTTTTAAGGCCTGTCCTGTGTCCACCGTTCTCATTTCCGGTCCAAAATCCATGCTGCCATGTGTTTTACTTAGAGGCTATAGCACGCGAAGGCGTTGTTGTCTTTTTTCTCTAGCAGCTTATGGTGGTCGGCTGTTTTGTTTTGATTTTCTCTGTGTTGACTTGGATTTTAATTATGTTCTGGTAGTGTTATTTTTGTGTGTATTGTGATAGGCTGTTATTATAGATGATATTTGTTCTAAGATGAGAGGGGAGTCGTTTGACGTGTGGTAGTGATGCCCTTATGTGTTACGGCATGAGTGTTAGCTGGTGGTTGTTGTGTGAGCCTCTTGAGATGATCTACTCCAGGCTAAAACCGTGGAATTGTTGTTATAATGTTCACATGGTCCAGGAAGCTCTCGCTCACTTAGCTCTCATTTGCTTAGCTTTTATTCACTCGCTCCGGCTAACATTCTTTTATTAAAGAATTGTTAAATCAAAAGATATTCAAGGTTTTAAAAGCCCTTGGATTTTTTAAAAAACATATAATATACTTTAAAAAATGTTTGTAAATTTGAAATAAACTAAGCAAATTTAAAAATGTTCACAAACTTAAAAAATATTCATTAACTTTAAATATATTTATGAATTTAACAACCTTACAGGGCCACTCTTGGCGCACTGGGAGGCTTCAAATCTAAGAGGCTTCTGATGGCATGTCTCTGCTCTCTTTCTGTCCTAGAAATAACTGATTAATGAACACTGAATGTATTTCTCAAAGAAGAACAAAGAAAACTGAAGGTGAGGCAGAATAGAAGTCACA
>NW_025246915.1:1136-2465 GCF_018294505.1 Triticum aestivum | reverse complement strand
TTACGGCAAAAACTTGATGCACTTGATGTACAAAACAGACAATCTCCTTCGAAGTATCAGGGTTTCATACGGAAACTCGTCTGTTACAAAGGGATTTCAATATTTTTGAACTTATTTCAACCCCCTTGTTTTTCTATGTTCAAATTGCACCATTCAAAGCCACATCATCTATTTACAACCCTTTCTGACTTCATTTGTTATTTTTCATTCATTTACTAATTATTTTGAGCTATAAGACCATGAAATTGAAAAGCATTTGAAATGAACTCTGAAAAGGTTCCCAGTTTGCATGGTATCATCATTTCACCCACATAGCATGTGCAAGAAAGTAGAGAGGCTTACGGCAGAAACTGGATGCACTTCGTGTACAAAACAGACAATCTCCTTTGAAGTATGAGGGTTTATACGGAAACTCATCTGTTACAAAGGGATTTCAATATTTTTGAACATATATGAACCCCCTTGTTTTTCTATGTTCAAAATGCACCATTCAAAGCCACATCATCAATTTACAACCCTTTCTGACGTCATTTGTTATTTTTAATGCATTTACTTATTATTTTGACCATAAGACCATGACATTGAAAAGCATTTGAGGTGAACTCTGAAAAGGTTCCAAGTTGGCATGGTATCATCATTTCACCCACATAGCATGTACAAGATAGTAGAGAGGCTTACGGCAAAAACTGAATGCACTTCATGTACAAAATAGACAATCTCCTTCGAAGTATCAGGGTTTCATACGGAAACTCGTTTGTTACAAAGGGATTTCAAATTTTTATGAACTTATTTGAACCCCCTTTGTTTTTCTATGTTCAAAATGCACCATTCAAAGCCACATCATCAATTTACAACCCTTTCTGACTTAATTTGTTATTTTTCATGCATTTACTGATTATTTTGAGCTATAAGACCATGAAATTGAAAACATTTGAAATGAACTTTGAAAAGGTTCCAAGTTGGCATAGGTATCATCATTTCACCGACATATCATGTGCAAGAAAGTAGAGAGGCTTACGACAAAAACTGGATGCACTTCGTGTACAAAACAGACAATCTCCTTCGAAGTATTAGGGTTTCATACGGAAACTCGTCTGTTGCAAAGGGATTTCAATATTTTTGAACTTATTTCAACCCCCTTGTTTTTCTATGTTCAAATTGCACCATTCAAAGCCACATCATCAATTTACATCCCTTTCTGACTTCATTTGTTATTTTTCATTCATTTACTAATTATTTTGAGCTATAAGACCATGAAATTGAAAGGCATTTGAAATGAACTCTAAAAAGGTTCCCAGTTGGCATGGTATCATCATTTCACCCACATAG
>NW_025246915.1:0-891 GCF_018294505.1 Triticum aestivum | reverse complement strand
TACAACCCTTTCTGACGTCATTTGTTATTTTTAATGCATTTACTTATTATTTTGACCATAAGACCATGACATTGAAAAGCATTTGAGGAGAACTCTGAAAAGGTTCCAAGTTGGCATGGTATCATCATTTCACCCACATAGCATGTGCAAGATAGTAGAGAGGCTTACGGCAAAAACTGAATGCACTTCATGTACAAAACAGACAATCTCCTTCGAAGTATCAGGGTTTCATACGGAAACTCGTTTGTTACAAAGGGATTTCAAATTTTATGAACTTATTTGAACCCCCTTGTTTTTCTATGTTCAAAATGCACCATTCAAAGCCACATCATCAATTTACAACCCTTTCTGACTTAATTTGTTATTTTTCATGCATTTACTGATTATTTTGAGCTATAAGACCATGAAATTGAAAACATTTGAAATGAACTTTGAAAAGGTTCCAAGTTGGCATAGGTATCATCGTTTCACCGACATAGCATGTGCAAGAAAGTAGAGAGGCTTACGGCAAAAACTGGATGCACTTCGTGTACAAAACAGACAATCTCCTTCGAAGTATCAGGGTTTCATATGGAAACTCGTCTGTTAAAAAGGGATTTCATTTTTGTTGAACTTATTTGAACCCCCTTGTTTTTCTGTGTTCAAAATGCACCATTCAAAGCCACATCATAAATTTACAACTCTTTCTGACTTCATTTATTATTTTTCATGCATTTACTGATTATTTTGAGCTATAAGACCAAGAAATTGAAAGGCATTTGAAATGAACTCTGAAAAGGTTCCAAGTTGGCATGGTATCATTATTTCACCGACATAGCATGTACAAGAAAGTATAGAGGCTTACGGCAAAAACTTGATGCACTTCTTGTACAAAACAGACAATCTCCTTCG
>NW_025246914.1:0-2465 GCF_018294505.1 Triticum aestivum | reverse complement strand
CGTCGATGTGAGACTTTCTCCTTTTTGTCTTCTCCACACAACCTCCACCATCATATTCTATTCCACCTATAGTGCTATGTCCATGGCTCACGCTCATGTATTGCGTGAAAGTTGAAAAGGTTTGGGAACGTCAAAAGTATGAAACAATTGCTTGGATTGTCATCGGGGTTGTGCATGATTTGAATATTTTGTGTGGTGAAGATGGAGCATAGACAGACCATATGATTTTGTAGGGATAACTTTCTTTGGCCATGTTATTTTGAAAAGACATGATTTCTTTACTAGTATGCTTGAAGTATTATTGTCTTAATGTCAAATGATAGACTATTGCTTTGAATCACTCGTGTCTTAATATTCATGCCATGATTATATTATATGATCAAGATTATGCTAGGTAGCATTCCACATCAAAATTTATCTTTTTTATCATTTACCTACTCGAGGACAAGCAAGAATTAAGCTTGGGGATGCTGATACGTCTCTGTCGTATCTATAATTTTTGATTGTTCCATGCCAATATTATACAACTTTCATATACTTTTGGCAACTTTTTATACTATTTTTGGGGGCTAACATATTGATCCAGTGCCCAGTGCCAGTTCCTGTTTGTTGCATGTTTTTTTATTTTGCAGAAAATCCATATCAAACGGAGTCCAAACGGGATGAAAACTGACAGAGAATTTTTTAGAATATATGTGATTTTTGG
This sequence comes from Triticum aestivum, assembly GCF_018294505.1. Classification (NCBI taxonomy): domain Eukaryota; kingdom Viridiplantae; phylum Streptophyta; class Magnoliopsida; order Poales; family Poaceae; genus Triticum; species Triticum aestivum. The sequence goes on along the minus strand of NW_025246914.1, from coordinate 1,759 downwards.
GAAGAAGAATCAATGCGAGACGATGCTCGAGGGGCCCACGAGGGTGAGGGGCGCCCCCCAGGGGGTCAAGCGCGCCCTGGGCCCTCGTGGCCACTCTGTAAGACGGTTGGTGCCCTTCTTTCGCCGCAAGAAATCCAATATCCAGATAAAAATCGTGTTAAAATTTCAGCCCAATCGGAGTTACGGATCTCCGAGAATATACGAAACGGTGAAAGGCCAGAATCTGGAATGCAGAAATAGAGAGAGACAGAAAGACAGATCTAATCTCGGAGGGGCTCTCGCCCCTCCCACGCCATGGAGGCCATGGACCAGAGGGGAAACCCTTCTCCCATACAGGGAGAAGGTTAAGGAAGAAGAAGAAGAAGAAGAAGGGGGGCCCTCTCCCCCTCTCTTCCGGTGGCGCCGGAATGTCGCCGGGGCCATCATCGTCACTGCAATCTACACTAAAACCTCTATCATCTTCACCAACGTCTTCATCACCTTCCCCCATCTATCTATAGCGGTCCACTCTCCCGCAACCCGTTGTACCCTCTACTTGAACATGGTGCTTTATGCTTCATATTATTATCCAATGATGTGTTGCCATCCTATGATGTCTGAGTAGATTTTTGTTGTCGTATCGGTAATTGGTGAATTGCTATGATTGGTTTAATTTGCTTGTGGTTATGTTGTTGTCCTTTGGTGCTCATCATATGAGCGCGCGCGTGGATCACACCATAGGTTTGGTTGTATGTTGATAGGACTATGTATTGGAGGGCAAGAGTGACAGAAGCTTCAACCTAGCATAGAAATTGATGCATACGGGATTGAAGGGGGGCCAATATATCTTAATGCTATGGTTGGGTTTTACCTTAATGAACGTTAATAGTTGTGGATGGTTGCTAATAGTTCCAATCATAAGTGCATAGAATTCCAAGTCAGGGATGACATGCTAGCAGTGGCCTCTCTCACATAAAACTTGCTATCGGTCTAGTAAAGTAGTCAATTGCTTAGGGACAATTTTGCAACTCCTACCACCACTTTTCCACACTCTATATACTAACTTTATTGCTTATTTACCTAAAACACCCCCTAGTTTTTATTTACGTGCTCTTTATATTCTTGCGAACCTATCCTGTTACACCTACAAAGTACTTCTAGTTTTATACTTGTTCTAGGTAAAGCGAACGTCAAGCGTGCATATAGTTGTATCGGTGGTCAATAGAACTTGAGGGAATATTTGTTCTACCTTTAGCTCCTCATTGGGTTCGAAACTCTTACTTATCGAAAGAGTCTACAATTGATCACCTATACTTGTGGGCTATCAGGTACACAGCATTGCATACATGATAGAACCTATGGCTGAAGCATAGGGAATGACTTTCATTTTCACTCTATCTTCTACAGTGCTCGGGCATTGAGTCTGACTCAACTTCACACCTTGTAACACAGGCAAGAACCCTTTCTTTGACTGATCCATTTTGAACTTCTTCAAAACTTTATCAAGGTATGTGCTTTGTGAAAGTCCAGTTAGGCGTATTGATCTATCTCTATAGAGCTTGATGCCTAATATATAAGCAGCTTCACCAAGGTCTTTCATTGAAAAATTCTTACTCAAGTATCCTTTTATGCTATCCAGAATTCAGTATCATTTCCGATCAACAATATGTCATCCACATATATTATTAGAAATGCTACAGAGCTTCCACTCACTTTCTTGTAAATACAGGCTTCTCCAAAAGTCTGTATAAAACCATATGCTTTGATCACACTATCAAAG
>NW_025246913.1:0-2465 GCF_018294505.1 Triticum aestivum | reverse complement strand
TTTTGTTCTTTTCCTTTTAATTATTCTTTGGTTTGTTTTTATTTTACTTTAGTTCTATTATTATGAATCCATGTCCTAAGATAGAATTTCAATTTGGTACACTGTCACAAAGAGTTTGGTGCAATAAATAGAATACTTTGCATATTTTTATTATGTAAAAGGCATTTAAATATTTGTTTTAGCTACTGTTTTATTTACCTTTGAGCATCTAAACATTTTATAAAAATGTGGTTTCATCATCATAATTACCTATGCATTATATGTCACCCCTCGAACATTTTAGTTTTAACTTTTGAAAACCTTTGTTGTTTGCTTGATTTTGATTTTGAATTTGAATCGGTTTTGAACTAACTCGAGTTTATCAACAGTAACCGAGGTGACGTGGCACCATTAGCAGAGTTTTACTGTAGCTTGATTATCCGGGCGTCACACTTGGAGAAAACAACAAAGGGGTCTTGGCGGCGTGAGCAGGGGCCACCCGAACTTAGCGGGAGGCAGAGGCGGGAGCTCATCCTCGTCCTCGTGCAAAAGCGAAGCAGAGGAAGCACGCAGGGCGTGGGGAAGGCCAACGGTGAGGACTTGGCGCGGCGGAGCGACTATAGCGACCCGACCTCAAACGACCAAGTCTCTGTGCTTCAGTGTCATCCCTGGATCGGTAATGCTGACACATACAGTACTCGAGGATTTATAACAGAGTAGCAATCACACACTTATTACACCGAATGTCCTAAAAGAGAACTTATTACAGTAAATATGGCTTAAGGCCATCTAACACGATAACAGCGGAAGGCTTGGAAGATAAAGTGAATCCATCAACTCCAACGGCATAGCTGAGCTGCACGACAACGACCTAACGAACCTTACTCCTCATCTGAAAAGTCTGCAACATAATACGTTGCAGCCCGAAAAAGGGTCAGCACATGGAATATGCTGGCAAGATAACACAGTAGAGCAAGAACAGAATAATGTTATCACTACATGCATATTTGGCTGGTGGAAAGCTCTATGGTTATAGGTTTTGCGAAAAGCCAATTTTTCCCTACAACAAAGGAATAGATTTTATTTAACTATCATGGTAGTTGAAACATCATTGAGATGGTTCCTCCAACTCAATCCCAATTAAAGTAATTAATAACCCAATAATATTAGTTTAGAGTGATGAGATACTTAGGATACTCCAAGTACTAGATACTCAAGATGTCCATAACCGGGGACACGGCTAACCATGATTAGTTTATACACTCTGCAGAGGTTTGCGCACTTTTCCCCACAAGACCTGTTCTCCTCCGTTGGATTTCTCGCACTACAGGGTGTTTGAGAAACGGATGACCGAGACATAATCTTTCAGAAGCATTAACTCCTTACTCCGGGCAGACCATACCAAACCTACATCCCACTACCTGCTGATCCACCTCTTCGGGAGCTTCACGCGACTTACTCAACTATGCCTGAGCCCATAATAGCTTGTGGATGCACACGGAAGTTTCTAGCATGAAAATATCTCAGTTCCCTTTGAGCCTGGGTGGCGGACCATAGAATTATCACACGGGTACTCCGGGATATCCTATAGGACAACACTAGATTCCCCGGGTGCCCAACAAACAATCCACCCAGATGTGTATTCAAGTTGCCACCTTAAGTTGAACCATTAATTAACAATCTCACATGTGTCATGGATTTCACTCACCCAAACCACGTCTACGAGCATAGCATAGCAATATAAGAATTACGTAGAAGTAACTCCCAAGGGTTTGAATATAACAGGGCAATAGGTTCTACCTCATCAACTACTTCCCAACCCACATATTAATCACATCCTAACCATGCAATGTTTGAGGATTGGAGCTAATGCATAAAAACTGGGTGATAAAGGGGTATGATCAAAGTGTTACTTGCCTTGCTGATGATCCGCAAAACCTATGGACTCGTAGTAGCACGCTTCGCACTCCGAGTGTTCTATCGCAAACAAACACGGGTAAATCTCAAATAAGAACATCTAACCAGAAAGTTCAACTTAAGAACCCCGGTTTGCGAAAAGAATCAAATCAAACGGAGCAACGAAACTCAAACGGCGAAAGAAACAAGATCCGTTTACTAATCTGGACTAAGGTCAAATTTTACAGTAGCAAAAGCTAGTTCAAGTTGGTTAAACGGAAAGAGGGTCTCGAGACGAAGATCTAGGCGCTTGAATTGCCTAATTCCGATAAACGAGCGAAAAGATAAACTAAAACGAAAATCAGATCAGAAATCATGATTGAAAATAATCGCGGAAAATCCGAGAAAAAGAAAACTGACGAACAAACTAACGAACGAGCGTTCGTTGTCTGTTACTAACGAGTAAACTCCGTTCGCTAAAACAAACGTACGGACGAACGTCCACAAAGTAACTAAATCGAGAAAAACCGGTGAACCGATCTAAAAAAACGAACTAGGGTTTCTAAAAAAAAGATCAGTTTTTAAAAAAA
>NW_025246912.1:0-2465 GCF_018294505.1 Triticum aestivum | reverse complement strand
GTGGCAAAGAAGAAGGCAACTGCCTCTGCTTCATCCTAGCATCCACGGAGCCCCTCCTCCCGTAGATGATGACACGGGGGTTGTCTTCGATTTTGGGTCCCTCATCCCAAGGAGGAAGAGGAAGGCAGCAGAGGAGGAGGTGGATGACGAGTAAGTATCTTGTTTCCTTTTTTCGTGCCATCTCTGCCTCCTCAATCTGTGCCGCTTGTTCTGATATGTTCTTCTTCTTTGTAGGGATGCAGAGACGCTAGCCCAGTGGGTGAAGAGGGCTAGGGCTTCGGCGAGCGGCCAGACCCGGCAGGTACTTCCGGTACACCGCTGCTGGTGTTGAGCAGCCCACACATCAGCCCCCGGCACAGCCCCCAGTGTAAGTTCATCACTCACCCCTCGTCGATGTGTGTTGGGGGGTACAATCCCTTGGTGCTGGCCTTGTCGTGGTCGCAGGAGGAGGACAACAGCAGAAGGAGCCACAGAGGGCTACCCCCAACACGTTGCCCCCATCGACCACGCCGCCCTGAGGGGAGTCCCCGGCAAGGGCACCAAGCACTGAGCCCATGCACACATAGGAGGAGGAGGAGAACTCGTGTGCTGGTGGCTTCGCCTCGGCGCCAAATGTTGGCGGGGATGGGATCTCTACTTCCCTGCCTGACATTGGTAAGTCGTTCGCCTTCCGTCCCTGTTCTTTTTCTTTTCTTTCTGGATCTTGGTCTTGGTTGCGTCTCATCCCTTTCTCGATGTCCAGACCCTTCCTCGCCGGACCGGGAGGATATAGACACCATCATCAAGGATGTCATCTAGGATGCCGTGGAGGAGGCCGAGAAGATCGCTACCGAGGAGGCCGCCAATGATGTTGCTGAGGACGCTGCCAAGGGGCCTGCTGGGGAGCACGGCAAGGCTGCTACCGAGGAGGCTGGCAAGGGGCCTTCCGGGGAGGCCGGCAAGGCCAGTGCCGAGGAGGAGGTGGTTGATGACCAACCTTCCTCCTCCGCTGCCTCGGGCTCCGGCAGATATCTGAGGGTGAGCGACGACTTGTTCGTCCACCTCCCAGGGACGGCGAGCACCGGGGCGCCCGTCGAAGGGGAGGTGTTTGATGATGAAGTGCTCGCTGCCGCCGGGCTTGAGATCGTTGACGAGCCGAGCGCTGGTAGCGGCGGTTCCCAGGAAGAGCGGCTCCTCCAGGCCATGGGTGCCAACTTCCAGAAGCTCCAGGCGCTTCACCGTGCTCGCCTGGACAAAGCCAAGTCCAGGATGGCGGTGGTGGACAAGGCAGAGGCGGACCTCGAGGGGCATTTTGCTGAGGCGCTGACTTGGTTCCGCCTGGCCATAAGGACCTAAGGGCCGTCCAGGACGAGCTGGCCAGGCGCGATGTGGAGCTTACCATGAAGCGGGCCGACATCGAGAAGGCCCAGGAGACGGCGAAGAACCTGGCCGCCGAAGCCGAGGCCGCTCGAACCCAACACCAAGCTGCGCTGAACTCCCACGAGGAGGACCTTGCCGCGCGTGAGAAGAAGCTTGCCGCAACACTCTGCGTCAAGGATGAGGATGTGCTACCTCTTGAGCACTGCGTTGGTTTTCCCCGAAGAGGAAGGGATGATGCAGCAAAGTAGCATAAGTATGTCCCTCAAATTTTGAGAACCAAGGTATCAATCCAGTAGGAGGCTACGCGCGAGTCCCTCGCACCTGCACAAAACAAATAAATCCTCGCAACAAACGCGATAAGAGGTTGTCAATCCCTACACAGCCACTTACGAGAGTGAGATCAGATAGATATGACAAGATAATATTTTTGGTATTTTTGATATGCAAAGTAAAATAAAAGCAAAGGAAATAACTAAGTATTAGGAGATTAATGTGATGAAGATAGACCCGGGGGCCATAGGTTTCACTAGTGTCTTCTCTCGAGAGCATCAGTATTCTACGGTGGGTGAACAAATTACTGTTGAGCAATTGACAGAATTGAGCATAGTTATGAGAATATCTAGGTATGATCATGTATATAGGCATCACGTCCGAGACAAGTAGACCGACTCATGCCTGCATCTACTACTATTACTCCACTCATCGACCGCTATCCAGCATGCATCTAGAGTATTAAGTTAATGAAAATAGAGTAACGCCTTAAGCAAGATGACATGATGTAGAGGGATAAACTCATGCAATATGATGAAAACCCCATCTTGTTATCCTCGATGGCAAAAATACAATACGTGCCTTGCTGCCCCTACTGTCACTAGGAAAGGACACCGCAAGATTGAACCCAAAGCTAAGCACTTGTCCCATTCCAAGAAAGATCAATCTAGTAGGCCAAACCAAACTGATAATTCTAAGAGACTTGCAAAGATAACCAATCATACATAAAAGAATTCAGAGAAGATTCAAATATTGTTCATAGATAGACTTGATCATAAACCCACAATTCATCGGTCTCAATAAACACACCGCAAAAGAAGATTACATCAAATAGA
>NW_025246911.1:0-2465 GCF_018294505.1 Triticum aestivum | reverse complement strand
CGCTGCTTCGTGCTCTACGTCCTCAGGTCCCGGCCCTCGAGGGAGCTCAGCCGCCGCTGGTATGTCAGGTCGTGATGCCGTGGTCAAGGCCAGGGGGGTGAGGGCTGGAGAGCCAGTAAGAGCCCCTGAGTCGCGATGCTTAGGAGCCCCCATTTTAACATGCAAGCGGATTAGATGGGAGAAGAGGGAGCCTGCGGTGCCGCCTACGGAGGTCCTTACGAGGTTCCTGCAAGTCAGCACGAGGGAGGGCACAGGTTGCCGTTATGATAATCGGGCGAACACTGAGCCTGGTCGCGGCGACCTCTAAGGGGGAGAAGCGAGCCGCAGGTCAGGCAGCAGTTGCTCATGAGGCGGCGCTGAAGGACGCCGAGGCCGCCATAGGTCGCTGCCGGGTACTGGAGGCCGAGTTGAAGATCTTGCGTGAAGAGCGTGCCACAGATGCCCGTGGCCGTAAGGCGGAGGAAGAGAGGATGAAGGCCCGGGAGGACGCTGTCAAGGGTCGTGACGCCGAGTTGGAGCAGCTAGCGCAGGCATAGGCCGTTGAGCGTGGCCGGCTAGAGGAGCTGGAGCGAACGGTGCACGCGGAGAAAGCCGAACATGACGCCAAGACGAAGGTTCTGGCCGAGGACCGCGCGGCCTTTGCGCTTCTCGAAAAGAGGTCTCATGAGGCTCTGAAGACACTCTATGAGAAGTGCTTGGAGAAGCCGCTGGCTGCTGATGAGGACGGCCTTGCCCAGTTGCTTCCCTACTTGGTCGGGGCGCTTGAGGAAGTCGTGAGCAGCATCGGCCCCATGGCAGAGGAAGAGGCTCGCGTCCTCTCTTCAGCCGCGCTGACGCGCGTCTTCATCCACCTCCATCTTCGCGATCCTGCCACCCGCCTTGACGAGCTGCTAGAGCCTGTGGACAACGAGCGCAACGCAGCTGCCGCCGCTGCCGTGAGGAGTCAGGTGGAGGCCCTGATGCAGAAGTTCGACGCCTTCGCCCCCGCACCTTCGACCGGTGGTGCAGGTGAAGGCGACGCCACCTAGGAGGGGGCACTTCTTGCGGGTGCCGGCGGTATCTAGGGATGACTGGCTTGTGGCTCCTTTCCTGTTGGAACTCCTGCAGCATGTAGCATGCCTCATGGAGGCGTTTAAACTTGTGTTTGATATTCGGAGAACAATGTGTCTTGTAATATTTGCTTTGAGATTTTGCGATTTCCTTCCAATTTGCTTTACGTTCTACGTCGGCAGAGCCCGACCCGCGCATACCTCAGCCGCCGTTGGGCCGACCGGATCACCAGGACGGACCAAGGAGTGAGGGGCTACGTGGTCAGTTAGACTCCCGAGTCGCGATGCTCAAGAGTCCCCCTTGACGCACAAACAACTTGTGGAAAGGAGATGCAATGGTAGGTCTAGTGTTCTATGTCGGCAGGGCCCGACCCCGCGCATACCTCAGCCGCCATTGGTCCGACCGGATCACTAGGGTAGACCAAGGAGTGAGGGGCTACGTGGTCAGTTAGGCTCCTGAGTCGCGATGCTCAGGAGTCCCCCTTGATGTTAAAACGACCTTCATACCTTAGCTCTGCTTTGGAGGGCGCGCGACGACCTGGTCCGAGGGAACTGGCAGGGTGGCGTACGCTTCGGTGTGACCCTAGTGCATCCCCCGTGCCCAGCCCCCTTGCGCGACTCTACCGAGGTGAGGTGTTGCGATGAGGCCAGACACCGAGCCTGGAGGCTCCCTGATGTTGGTACGGCCGTGAGGCCGCCCTCAGTTGTATATCACCAGGACGAACCATGGTGCTTCCGCACTTAGACAGGCATAGCCGCTCCACGGCAGTGTCGACTGCCAGCGCGGAGCATGGTTCTTCCACTGGTACGTGGGAGGGGAGTCCCTACTACGAGAGCCCCCGGGGCGTGTACAGCCCCGCCCTGACACGTGGCTTGCATGGCAGGGCTAGATGAGGTGTGTCTGGGCACTCGTGAGCCAGCGCGGGACCCACGAGGCCCTACCTCAAGGCGGGTTGCGCCTGGTCTTTATTCTTGTTCGTTGTGGTGGTCCTACGAGGTGGTTAGAAAACCTGCGCTGGACAAATCTCCTGAGGTTATCGCGTGAGAAGGCCAAGCACCAACGGCCCCAGGAGATGACGTGAACGGGACCGGGCCGCCAGACAGACAGAGCCCAGCCATTGGATTTATCGATGTTGCAGGGACGGGCCCGAGCACGGACGCCGTGCCTAACCTTCTCACGCGAAGGGTCCCGAAGAAAGATGGTCGGCGTGCGGCTCCCGTGGTAGGTGACAATCAAGCAGGTGATAAATATAGATAGATTATGCATGGAAAGCAAACTGGCTCAAGTAAACACAGGGGAGATACGTGCCACTCGGTCAGGCCCGAGCAGCTTGGGGATGATGCAGCCCGAGGGGCGCCCCTAGCAAGGAAGCTAAAGACATAAACACGAAGGGATACATGCCACAGGGATGGACC
>NW_025246910.1:0-2466 GCF_018294505.1 Triticum aestivum | reverse complement strand
CCCACTTCAAACAAGCACACTTTGTCTCCTTGTGCACCACTCTCCTCTTTCTATCTCTCCCACATGCGGACCCGCCCCAGCTCCTTCCCTGTATACATATATGTCGTGACTCTTTGCATAGCTCCCTAATGTATAATCGTTCTCGATTTTGCATATTGTTCTCTACACCATCTATTCTAGATCTCTCATGAAGTCCCTATCACACACACGATGACTCGCTTCCCCTGCGTCTCCGTTCATAGGCCAATTTCAGACAACATCAACATTGTCTCCATATCTATACGCCATTTATGGACACAAACGACCCCTCTCGCCCCTCTCTCTCTCTCTCTCTCGTCGCTAGCTCTCTCTCGTCGCTAGCTCTCTCTTTCTCTCGCTCTCACACCCCTCTCCTCCCACACACACACTCGATGTCTATTCCAAATAGTCTGCTCCCCCCGCCCGCACCCGTGCTATCTCGCTACTACACATGTCACACAATTCCCCCTTCCCTTATACTAGGTTTACATCATCAATGGTCTCTGTACTCCACATACACTCTCTCCCTGTCACACACAAATGCATGCACAAACACACACAGACACGCACTAACACCCATTTATCTGGATCCTCATCTCTCCCCATGTCCGCATGTGTATCTCACACACTCACTCTCTAATTATGTATATGTGTCTCCACGTTACACAACACAAAGCCCCATGTACATGTCTCTCTCTATCCTCCACACACATAGACACAAAGAATCTATTATCATTGCCTCAGTCTCTAACATATCGCACACGCACACTGTCTCTCTCTCTTCTCTCTCTTGCAAACACGCTCAAATAGGGTTTCCCCGTGAATAACTTACCGTCTACTCATCAACAGTCGTGGCAGTACGGCGAACATGAGATGTGAAAAACAATAAATCTACACGTGCTTAGACCACCTAGTAGGACTAGAGCAAGCCAAAAAGTGCGCCGCCGTCACCCCCTCCTTGTCGGCGACGGGAATATCTTTGTTTTACATATTCGAGAACTCATTGTGCTAAGGCCCCACATGCCGAGGCGTTGAATAGAATGTAGATGCTAGTTTATGGAAGCAAGTATCGATAATACATTTGTATCTCTATACTTATATTTCTTCTTTTATAAAAAACCGAGTTGGTGATGATGGTACGTGTGCCATCTTGCAATATAGACCGTCTGATCTATATCTGACGGATGGAAATTAAACTAAAAGATACCCGCACCCCCTCCACATTTGCAGAAAAGGCCTTCCCTCGTTCATCCTTATCTCCAACAAACCTCATTGTTGAGAAATTAAGAAAGTAAACCTCTGGAACAAACTGGCCCAGTGGCCGCTGCCGGCGTCGTCAATCCCCATGCCTCCGCTCAGTCCGACCACTAACCACCACCACACCCAACTCCTCTTCACCTTATCTCATATTTCTCGAGATATCATTAGTTTTTACACATGGGATTACTCCCGCAAGGGTCAATCAAAACAAGTGCTTTTATAAAAAAAATGCATCTTGATGTTCCGTTAATGCACGGATCTTGATAGTACTCCTACATAAGACTAAGTTGGTGATGCTGGTGTGTCTGCCATCCGTCGTTTCTGACCATTAGATCTACATCTAACGATTGTGAGGTAAGTTGTTGCCTTTTCTCATCAACATCCCACTTGTCTACCAATTTGCAGAAAAACCCATAATTAGTATCTTAAAACCAACCACATCCCTCCCTGACCTCACCAAACCAGCCCAAGGAATATATGATAATTGAAACACAATATACATATGTATATCAAAATTAGGGTGTTTTGTACCAAGTTTGTGAATAAGTATTATTCTAATTATGATTCGTTGCAACGGACATGTACATTGCTAGTATTTCCAACCATGTATTTTTTTCTAGTATTCCATAGTTTCGAGTTTTCCATCAAGATATTAGTCACTCATGGTTGATATTTACTTTCAATCATGTACACATATGCACTATGTAACTAGCCTTGCTTATTGGCTTCCAAAGCTTAACTTTCACTCCTACTTACAATATGTAGAGTGTTTAACAAAAAACTACCACTTTCAACCAGCCCTAGGAAGAATCTATTGTACAAAAAATAGCAAAAACATACCCAAAATTTCTTAATCCACGCCAAAAACTTCTACTACCTCCGTTTCAGTTTACAAGTCTTGCGCGTATACCTAGGTTGTCAATTTTATCACCCTAATATAAACTATATAGCACAAAAATTATACTTTTTGAAAGTAGAAACTCCATAGTTTATGTTGGTATATTTTTTGTAATATATGACTTGTATTAGGTTGGTCAAATTGACGACCTAGGGGTACGCGCACGCCGTGTAAACTGAGAGAGAGGTAGTACTACTACCTAGTACTCCTACCAATTAGGTTCGTTTAAACGCCCATTTATGACTGGGTTGGCCCACACGTCCGTGCTGACGAGGCAGCTTAAACCAACA
>NW_025246909.1:0-2466 GCF_018294505.1 Triticum aestivum | reverse complement strand
CATTGCTAGCAGCAAATGACATCGGCAACGTCGCACAATCAGGCGGCTTTGTGGGGAATCTTTATAATAAATCGGATCTTTTTGCAAAAAATAAACCCAGCTCGTGTAAGAAGAACCGAAACGAACAACTTATATAGTTTTTTTCAAAGAACAACTTATGTAGCTTTAGTGGTGTGCACGGGACACACGGGAAAACCACGTTTTGATTAAGTTCGACAACCCCCAGCCCCATCAGGTGCACATTCCGTCCCCATGCCAATGATTTTCCTCACATTCCTGAGCCACGGCCTATAACTTCGGACTCGACGCCTCCGTCCGCCCACCCCATTAATCTCGCCTGCCACCTACGGTTTGGTCCCACCATACATCACTGTTCCTACGACCTCCTCATGTATACGCAATTTTCCAACTGCTAAAACCTGTCCCACGTCGCATTTTTCCAAATCCCCACACCGGATCAAACGCACACGATACCGGCCACATGCCCGCGCATCGAATCGTCGTCCTCCATATTATACTTGTTGTTCTGTTAGTATATAACATATTTGTAGAGCGGAGATGCGGCGGTGGCGGATACCACGGACCACTGACTCTGATCTGCCACCGTCCGGTGCACCACTGAAATCTCATCACGGGGTTCATGATCAGTGAGTGATCGAGGTCGTTGCTTTGGTCTACTTCCATTCGCTGCCGCGTTTTAGTATCTGCACTGCAGATTTGTGAGTTCAGAATAACAGTTGTGAGGAACACTTGCATGGATTACTGTGCTTGGATTGCTTTTTTAAGATTGTAATTTCGGTTTGTGTTTTGTATAAGAAGTTATTGTGGATCAAGTAATTTAATCAAGTCCATTTATGTCAATGAAATTACTGCAGATGTTGGCTTCTTCTAGCTTGATCTCGTTCTGCTGTGTGTTGCCTGCTTTTACTTCATGTTCCGTCTAATGATTTAGGCTTGCTTTATGTTTTTGTTTTTCATTTTTTAATTAGAATTGTGTGATGGTTTCTTTAATGGAAAAATGTTTTGCCATTGTGCAGTTGTCTAAAACAATCATTACTTTCAGCTCATATTCAGATCTGTGGATTGAAACTCAAGTGCGATGCAGGCAAGTGTGCAAATGGATCTGTCATGGACAAGTCATGGCATTCATGTCAAAAACAAAATTGCAGCTACCAGGGATCATACATTCATATATACTGCTGAAGGGGACCGCGACAGAAAACAAAAAATTTCCGACCTACGCACCAGCCCAGGACCACTATGGAGACTGCATACATGGTTTGATCTTTTTCGTTACCGACTCGTAGCGCAGCGGGAAGTAGAGTCGATGACGATCGGCGGTGCAGATCCCCGCAGCTAGGATTTACAACCTCCCAACCGCGAGGATGTATACCCTCATCTGCTCCTCAGACAGCCCTCCGGGAGGCGGTCGAACAGCCCCCCGGACGGTGTCGCGGACAGCCCTTCGGGAGGACCTTCGAAACTCGAACGGTTACTCGGACAGCCCTTCGGGAGGACCTTCGAAACTCGGACGGTCACACGGACAGCCCTTCGGGAGGCACTCATGAACTAAGACCGAAACTACGATCTCTCTACAGAGTTGCACACATACGGTGTCATCTATCCGGCAGGGCTTCGCCGTCCAGAACTAGTTCCCGGAACCCAGACAGCCTTACGGCTCTACGAAACTCTTTTCGTGGGAGGGAGAGAAGAAGCCAGATAATGCATGGCATGTGTATGAGAGCAAGGGATGAGTGTGGAGGGCTGCCCCTCCACCTCTATTTATAGGAAATCCCAAGGGGGTAGGGTAGTTTCACAAAAAACCCAAAATGCACATGAATGAAGTCCTTCCACAAGGACCTAGGAGTGAAACCAAGGAACAAGAGGGTCCCCAAGGGGGGATACCCCATGTGGCCGGCCACACCCCCATGAGGGGCCCAAAAAATGGCTCCTATCCATCCATGTCATCCCCAAGATCTTTTGGAGCAAAGCCCCAAAAGCTGGCTTTCCATAAAGTAACCATAAAGCTGGTTTTCACTATTCACGACGACATTTTTCAGCGTCTGATCGAACTGAAAATATTTATGTGGGCTAAGAACATTTCCAGTACCCACTAAAATGATTTTCAACGCGTTCCGAAACAATTCCGGTTTTAGTGATTTTCATCTGCGAAACGCATCTGAAGTGGCTCCGGCAGCTCCGGAACATTTCCGGTTTTTATCTCAGAAAATTCCAAAAAGCTTCCAGAATGATTCTGGCATCCTCCAAGAATTATCAGGCATGTGCCAAAACCAATTTGACTTAATGGTGTATCCCGAAACAACTTTTCGGTATCATCGAAACTTATCCGATGACCTCTCTCTGCGGTACGATTCCGCTGTCCGAAACTTTTCGGTGTCCGAAACTTTTTCGGTGATTTTCTCTCAGACTCCCTGTCTAGTATTCAGCAGATAGATGACCCTTAAG
>NW_025246908.1:0-2466 GCF_018294505.1 Triticum aestivum | reverse complement strand
GGTACAACAAGACAATTCGACAGGTTAAAACAAGACCAGCAACACCGCCCGAATGTGCCGACAAATCCCGATAGGAGCTGCACATATCTCTTTCTCAGGGCACACTCAGATGAGCGCTCCATACAACTAAAACCAAACCTCGAGTTTCCCCGAGGGGGCGCTGCACAGGACTCTAGTTTGGACCAACGCTCAGAGGAGCACTGGCCCGGGGGGGTTAAAATAAGATGACCTTCGGGCTCCGGAAACCCAAGGGAAAAGAGGCTAGGTGGCAAATGGTAAAACCAATGTTGGGCATTGCTGGAAAAGCTTTAATCAAGGCGAACTATCAAGGGGTTCCCATTATAACCCAACCGCGTAAGGGACGCAACAATCCGGGAACATAACACCGATATGACGGAAACTAGGGCGGCAAGAGTGGAACAAAACACTAGGCGAGAGGCCGAGCCTTCCACCCTTTACCAAGTATATAGATGCAATAAGAGAACATAGCAATATCATGATATCCCAACAAGAAAGTAAATGATCCAACAAGGATCAGCTCCAACCTTCACCTGCAACTAACAACGCTATAAGAAGGGCTGAGCAAGGCGGTAACATAGCCAATCAATGGTTTGCTAGGACAATGGTGGGTTAGAGGTTCAACATGGCAATTGGGAGGCTGACAAGCAAATGGTAGGCATCGTAGCATTGGCAAAGCAAAAGAGCGGGCAAACTAGCATAGCAAAGATAGTAGTGATTTCGAGGGTATGATCATCTTGCCTGCACAGTTGTCAGAGTTGACTGGATCCTCACAAGCAAACTCAACGGGCTCCTCGGTAGCGAACTCGTCTCCCGGCTCTACCCAACAAGACAAACAAGCAACAAGGATACAATCAACCACGGGCAAGACCAAGCAATATGATGAAATGACGATATGCTATGCGGGATGCGATGCGGGATGCAAAATGCAAGATATGACAGGAAAAGCATGAACCTGGCATCAACTTGGAAAACCAAGTGTGCCACTGGATAGAGGGGATGAAATCGCTTGAAAACGATATAAAGATCATAGGAATCGGAATTACGGTTTGGAAATGGCGAGCGTTTTAAGATATGGCACCGGTCTGCGATTACAGCAAGTAGGCATCTAAATGCAACGAAATGAACATGCTACAGCCACCAAACATGAAAACAAAATACATGGCAGTGATGTACACAAGATGGTTGACAAAACACTAGCACTGAGCCATAGGCAAATTCATCCATTAGGAGGTTCAAACAAGCATGGCTAAAACGCAAATGCAAAACAGATTTCAGACTTAGTGAAATTAACACTAGTCTGAAATTTCAGATCACGATGCTCTCTTCGGAGCAGCAAAACAACATGATAGAAAACCTGAACATGACAAGTAAGAACATGGCATGGATCTACTCAACAAGCTTAATAAAACACCCAAAGTGATCTGGGGCCAAAAGGGTTCACAAAATACTCTACCGAGCTCACGAACATCGCTCGAACACAATCAGTTTTCAGACTTAGTGAAAAACTGAGACATGCTGAAATTTAACTCACGAAGGCATGTAAACGAGCTCGATGCACTCACTACGGTGCAAGTCATGGCAAGGAAAGCATATAACCAGCAAGAAGGCACAAAGTGCTAGCTACACATGGCAAGAACGAAGGCATAGCATGCATGGAACACTAACGGTAGCATCGGCGAAATCGCAAACAAGTTGACGATCTGCCCAGATTAACAACGAAGCAAAAGTTGAGCTCGATTGAGTCAACCTAGAGCACTCCACAAATGCCAACAAAGACATGGATGGATAGAGCATGACTTAAATATCAAAACTCCCTTACTGATCATCCTCAAAAGAGGCACGGATCACTAGGAAACAAGCTGGACATATAGCATCATGAACTAAAATATCCCAGACTTAGTGAAAATCACTAAGTCCCTGAAATCTGTAATCTCAGGTACCTCTCTTCGCAAGCTTGCACAAGACAACACACACATCCTAAAAATGCATGGGTGGCACCTCTGGAAATAAGACAAAATGCTTCACAATACATCCCAAAGGGGCACAGGCATATCATGCACAGATTAAACATAGCAAAAATGACAAAAGTGCATGATGAACTAACGGATCTGCAATTTAACTCACGAAGCCTCCTTCTAACAGCCTTTTGGGTATCAAGATGACCTCAAATGCAAATGATGCAATGGAATGAAATGATGTACATGTCGAGGCGAAGATTTTGATATATCATATGTCCAAAACGGATCTACGGTTGCGGAGATACAAGCAGTCAAAGATAGCACGAAAATTAGGGTTTCGGGGGAGAGAGGTCAACCTATCCCAGATCCAGATCTGGATCGGGCACGGACTCCGAGGCGGCGGCGGTACTGTTCACCCGCGACGACGGGGAAGGAGGCAGCGGCCGGCGACGAGGGGACCGGAGGGCGGCGGCGAGGTTGCCGGGGC
>NW_025246907.1:0-2466 GCF_018294505.1 Triticum aestivum | reverse complement strand
TTTTTTTTAAAGGCCTGGTGAGTTGATCATCTAGCAGAAGAACAACAAGAAGCAGTCTAGCTAGTCAGGTTAACTTGAAAACACTAGTACTTCTTTTCTTTTCGAGATTAAAAAACATTTATACTTGGTGAGACTGGAACCATATAGTATAAGGTACTACCTGTTAACTAGAAACAACTGAAATAACAAGACCCAGTCTGCATTAATGGACGCAAAGGCCGAGATTTATATATCCTCCTTTTCAAGAAGGAAAACCTGAACAAAGTTTCTTGTCCAAGAAATTGACTGTGAGCTGCAAATATATAAAGGCACCGAGTTGATAGTCTGGCAGAAGAAGAACAAGAAGCAGCCTAGCCAGTCGGGCCATGGCCACCGTCGGCGTCGTCCTCCTGCTCCTCCTACTTGCACCGTTCCTCGCGGCCGCCGATATGTTGTGCGACAACCTTAAGGCCACCTTGGTCACCCTCCCAAATAACACCTCCTCCTCCCCGGTACGCTTCGCCACTGCCGCCTTCGGCCGAGCCCCCGACATCGTCTACGCATTCACGATCTGCCGCGGCGACATCGTCGGCGTCATCTCCAACCAGTCCTACTGCCGCGAGTGCGTCAGCAACATGACTGACAAGGTGTTGAACGCTGCGCCGCAGCAGTGCTACAACGGCACCTACCACGACTATGGTGACCGCTGTATCCTCGTCTACTCCACAGACGACATCATCGCGCCGCCGTCTGGCGAAAACGGCGGTGATGACACGCCAGTCGAGAGATGGAACGACAAGAACGTCACCGGCGATGCGGATGAGGTCCGCCTCATCACCGGCCTCATCCGTGAGCTTCTGGTGCAGACGGTGGAGAAGGCGGCCAGCGCGGCACCGATGCGATTTGCCACATGCATCATGGACAGCGGCACGACCTTCCCGATGGTGCGCTCCTTGGCGCAGTGCAGACCAGACGCATCCACCGTCGACTACTTGGCGTGCCTGCGTCGTCTCCTCGGCGTGGTCAACGCCACCATGTCCCTACGCATGGGAGCACAGATCAACGCCATACGGTGTTATTTCAGGTACGAGGTGTATCGGTTCTATGGCGGTGAAGCGACGCTGCGCCTCACGCCACCGCCGGCGCCGTCGCTAGCTCCGACTCCGGCAAAACGCAAGAGTATGTCCCCGTGGTTGCTAGTGATTTCTGCCTACATGATCATAAGAGAGATTATGAGTCAAAGCTAACATTATCATGTTAGGGAGTATGAGCAAACTGTGGGCAATTCCCATAGTTATAGTTCCTATAGTGGCAGCAGCATTTCTGTGCTTCATCTTTTGCTCCCGTCGGATTACAAGGAAAAGAAGAGGTATTATATAGTTATTGCTTATTAGTTACTGAAACAATTTCCACTATACTATTGTTTAAATTAGAATGTCACTGTTAATTACTTCAATGTCAATGTGGCTTTGGCATCTATCATTACTTCAAGAGAGATTAATTCAGAGTTCTCAACCATATACTACTCAAACTTAGGTAAAGCGGGAGAGGAAGAACTAGGATGGCAAGGGAAGTATTCAGAGTTCTCCATGTTTGAGTTTGAACAGGTACTAGTGGCCACAAATAATTTTTCAGAAGAAAACAAACTTGGAGAATGTGGCTTTGGCACTGTCTACAAGGTAATTCTAGTATGTGTATATATTTGCCAAATTAACATGATTGCATAAATTAGAATTATTATTATATGACTGACACATATAATTCATGAGGCAGAGGCAACGTTCCTGTTACCAACCTAACTGATAATTCGTAACTGGGAGTGGTGTACTGAGACAGACTAACATTTTGAATATATTTTTTCCCAGGGCCAGTTACCCGAGGGATCAGAGATAGCACTTAAGAGACTTGCTCCACATTCGGGTCAAGGTTTCACAGAGTTCAAAAATGAAGTCCAGCTCATAGCCAAACTAAAGCATAGGAATTTGGTTAGGCTCTTAGGTTGTTGCTCTCATGAAGACGAGAAAATATTGGTCTATGAATATTTGTCAAACAAAAGCTTGGCTTCCTTCATCTTTGGTATGCATTTGGAGTTTTAATTTAGATTAAATATTGTCTGTTGACACACAAAAATGACTAAAAATACGATTGTGTTTCTGTTTGCCCCCATGATTATAGTTCCAGTCCCTAGATAACAGAGATGCATTTCAATTTCTTAGAGTACAACTCTTTGTCATTTTTCATATCTTTTTTCCCTTGTAATAATAATATCTAATTGATTTGCAGATGAAAATAAAAGAGCTTTGCTAGATTGGTCCACACTTTTAGCAATAATTCAAGGAATAGCTCATGGACTTCTTTACCTACATAAGCACTCCCAATTGCGCGTCATACATCGAGATCTTAAACCGAGCAACATTCTCTTGGATAGCGAAATGAATCCAAAAATTTCAGACTTTGGGCTAGCAAAAATATTCAACTCAAATAGCA
>NW_025246906.1:0-2466 GCF_018294505.1 Triticum aestivum | reverse complement strand
CCAGTCGTCCCACTTGTTCTTCTTGTCCTGCGAGATGTACTCGTGCCCAAGCTTGTCCTTTAGGCGAAAAGTTGCAGCTCGTGGTAGCATCGATCTGTTCTTAAGCCCTTTCTCTTCCCTACAAGCCGCAACACAAAGAAATAGCGAACCAACGCCACCGAGAGCACCACTCCCGTGGAGTTCGGGGAGAGATGGACCAGATAGATATGGTACACCGTCAGCACCAGTATCGTTGCTATGAAGCTGGTGTAGATTATCGTCTCCTCCGACCTCGGCTCTGACGGATATGTTGCCGGCCTTGCCATCGCCACTCTTTCCTGGCCCTCAGGGACCAGCATCTTCCGCACCTTGTCTATGCCCTTTTCGTTGAGGGGGCGAGACTTCAAGAGGTTCGCGTTGCCGGCTAAGGTGGATGAGGGAAGAGTGTTGCCTTGCGCATTTGACATCTCATCATGGCGGCAGTATGGCATGCAAAGCTGGAAGAAAAGAAAGTGAAGGGACTCAAGTTGGAAGAGAAGGCAAAAAGGCGTGGGGAGAAATCAAGTCTAAGGGAATGGCTCATGAAGAAGCGAGGTTGAGGGCAACAGCTCTGCATTGGTGGTAGAGTGCGCCTCCCCATGACACACAGAAGTCAGAGTTGCTTCCTCAAAGCACGTGCATAGTGGGCCTGCATCTTCAAAGCATGTTCCCCCGCTACATGCAGAAGTCGAAGCTGTTCCCTTGAACCACGCACAGAGTGAGTCGGCTTCGTCGTTGGCCCATTAAAAGTCGGCCTCATCCCTAGTTTCATCCCCTTTAGGATCTTCACCTGATGATAAGGCCTCAGCGATACGGGGAACAGGACCCCTTAAACTGCCGACGTGGGATGAACTTGACACTGCATCACCAAAGACGTGGCAAGTCAAGGGCATGTGCACGTGCACCTGCCCTAAGCACTATGGCTGTCCAGCTTGACAAGGGGAGTCTCGCATCAACCCAGGGGGTTGTCCTCTGAGCACTCGAAGGAACGTGGCTCCCACACGGGGAGCCAAGTGTTGTTCCTATGCACATGAAGGATAAAAGGGCCAAGGATACCCAAAGCTCTTGGGGCTCCAGCTCCACACCAGAGCCAGCTCCCCAATCTCCGCGGGGTCCGTAGTCTGGCAAGTCTATTTAATGAGGGTCTTTCGGCATACCTACTCCATGTCTGCTACAAATGATGATGCCAGAATCCTGGGTAGGTTCCATCCCCCAGTTGACAGGATTTGTCGGCTATCAGTTTTGACAGGGATTGGTGCGGCCAGAGACTTTTTTGACTTAGGTTTGCAGTCTTGGGATACGTCATGGTGAGACAAATCCCACCAAAGCGTAGCGGGAAATCTCCGGCTACAACGACAATCCTCCAACTACCGACATGGGTCGCCCATGGAGGACATGCGAGCAACAGTACCACCCCGCTTTTTACCATACGGCCATTGTAGTGCTCCGAGTCTGTAATAGGAGAACTGGGGCCATAAAAAAGGTCTCGATCTTTGAATTGCTAGTAGATTCGGTCTCTCGTTGTAATCTTCCATACAATCATTCATACACAAAGAGCAGGATGTAGGGTATTACACCTAGAAGGTGGCCCGAACCTGGGTAAAATCATCGTCTTACCTCCTGTTTGTGACTTCACGTAGCTTTTGAACGATTAGCCCCCGATCGAATTCCAAGGGGATCCATCCAGATCACCATTGCCGGTGCTTGTTCTCCGACAATCAGCTTAAAAACTATATCGTGTATTCTCTCCCATGAATCAGTAAAGTTTTATAAACAAGAGAATGGCTTATATTTTTCGTAGTATTTTATTATAACCATATATATTAATATTTTGTGAGATTTAAATAATATATTTAATAGTAGACATTAGAATTGGGTAACTCTGTTTGCACTTTTATTCAGAACCAAATTTTGTAGTAAAATGACATATACTGAAGTATGGCCACGCAATTGTGCAAGATATATATTTGGCTACTTTAATTAAAATAAAATATGAAAAAAATATTTTCATGTGCAATTCAAAGTTTTGAACTTGTGATTAAGCAACAGCAGTATGAGGACTGTCAGCTGATTAGTCTTTTTCTCCCGCTGGTATGACGATGATTATACGTTTCTGCAAGCATGGTTTCTCCTGGGTTGGGGGGTGGTGTTTTTGAGTAAACATCTATTTCTGCAAATGATACTATGATGCACAAATGGATGTGTGATTTGTGTTAAGTTTTAATTTCCGATTAAATCTACCATGACTATATCATACATGAGGATTTTAATTGTCCTTAGAAAGGTACCAGGTTTGATACCTAGATATTAAAACTAATTTAGCACTATCTAGATTCTAGAGGTACCAATTTTGGTTCCCTTTATGCTGAAAGTAATGGTGCCTCCAGGTATGTTTCCAAGGATGATAAAGAAAATGCTTTTCATAATTTTCATAAATATATATATATA
>NW_025246905.1:0-2466 GCF_018294505.1 Triticum aestivum | reverse complement strand
GTCATTCTATGTCCAATTTTTTGTCCATTTTATTGGCTATTGTTTACCTTGATATTTATTATATCTAAGATCTCATTTGGGTGTCTTTCTTTAAAAGGAGAGCTAAATACATAGATTGTTTACACATTTTAACCTAATAATTCTACTCGTCTGTGTTAAAGATGAGTCGACGAACGCCCATCAGCCTCAACGTCATTGATGGCTCGCTCGAATATGCTAGAGCCACCGGCTTCCACCTCTCTTGCATCATCGTCGTGCTCTGAGTCCTCATCTTCGAGGTCCCAAAGAGAATGGCGCACTCGACGACGTGGATGGACTCGAAGATCGCCCGAGAACTTGGCGTCGTGGATGGACTCGAAGATCGCCCGATTCTCGAGACGAACTCCGTGTCTATTAGAAGTGGTGCCATGATGGCAGAATCCGCGAGCTCCGCGTCAATTTGCGCCTCCGCCAATGCGAGGCGCTATTGCTACTTTGCCTCCTCCATGGGGAGGATGCAGATGTTGTCACCCCCCACCAGCGATGATGTAGACTACCTCGAACCTAGCAGTTGTGAAATCGGTGGTGGGGTCAACTGCCATCACTTACTCTGAGTGCCTCTGAAGATCTTGGAGGTTAGTCGGCTACAATGTCAGCGACGCACTGGGATTTGACGGCGTGCACCTTGGCGGGGATCTCCTTGCAACACTTCGACATGAGCATCTTGTTGTTTTTTCAAAAAAGAGGATTACCCCTTGCCTTTACATCAAGCGATGCACAAATCCATTGAGCATCTTGTAGTAGGTGATCTCCATGACGACAGACGACAATGGCATGACGAGATCTGCTACAAGTGGTGATAGTGACAAAAGTGTGGGAGAGAGGGTGGAAATCAAACGAGTAGGATTTGGGGGTCACATGCATTCTTTTAATAGCCAAGGGGCTCCTCGAGCGTCGAACCCGTGACCACGCCATGAATGCAAGTAGGCGAAGAGTCAATGAGCTTCCATTAAGTGCAAAACTGCGGGCGCCGGCTCAGGTTTTGGGCGTGTCTAAATTGTCAAAGTCCCACGTGACGAACGTCCAGATTTCTAGAGATAACCCCATTGAGGCCGGATTGGAGAATTCCGAGTGACCCAACATGTATGGTCTAATATAAATGATTATGTTGGAGGCCTAATATTGTTCAGTTTGGACATATAGGTTTTTTCTGAAATATGTTGAGGCATATAGGTGAGCGGAGGTTTAAGATGCCCTTTAGGACATGTATAGTGGTTGAAAATACATTCTTATCTTAAATATGTCACATAATCAAGCAATAAAAAATGTTGTATGTGGGTTATTTTTAGTATTATCTCTCGTAATTAGATATCACTAAATAAGTGGTGAGATATATTGTTACTAAGATGCCATCTACTCCCTCCGTTCCAAAATAGATGATCCAACTTTATACTACTTTAGTATAAAGTTGGGTCATCTATTTTGGAACGGAGGGAGTATTAATTAAGAGAAAACATGTCTTTTTATGGTTTCTCTCACCTTCACATCAACATTTACCCTATGTGGCACTCTCTTGCCATGGCACCATTATGTGTGGTCTTACTGGACTAAATTTACGGATGTACATGTTCATCTTGGATGCATCTATTGTTGAAAATATTTCCTAGAGGCAATAATAAAGTGGTTATTATTATATTTCCTTAATTATGATAAAGGTTTATTGTTCATGCTAGAATCGTATTGACCGGAAACTTAAATACATGTGTGGATACATAAACAAATACTGTGTCCCTAGTATGCCTCTACTAGACTAGCTCGTTGATCAAAAGATGGTTAAGGTTTCCTAACCATAGACATGTGTTTTCATTGATAACGAGATCACATCATTAGAAGAATCATGTGATGGACAAGACCCATCCGTTAGCTTAGCATATGACCGTTCAGTTTATTTCTACTACTTTATTAGATGTAAAATACATATTCCTTTGACCATGAGATCATGAAACTCCTGGATACTGGAGGAATACCTTGTATGCTATCAAACGTCACAACATAACAAAGTGATCATAAAGATGCTCTATAGGTATCTCCGAAGGTGTCTGTTGAGTTGGCGTGAATCGAGATTGAGATTTGTCACTCCGTATGACGGAGAGGTGTCTCTGGGCCCAAGAAGCTTGCAAGCAAAGTGACAAAGAAGTTAGTTATGATGATGTATTACAGAACGAGTAAAGAGACTTGTCGATAACGAGATTGGACTGGGTATGGAGATACGGACGATCGAATCTTGGGCAAGTAACATACCTACAGACAAAGGGAACTATGTATGTTGTCATAAAGGTTTAATCGATAAAGATCTTCATAGAATATGTAGGAACCAATATGGGTTATTGACCGGAGAAGCGTCTCGGTCATGTCTACATCATTCTCGAACCCGTAGGAGCACACTTAACATTCATTGATGATATAGTACAATATGAGTTAGGTATG
>NW_025246904.1:0-2466 GCF_018294505.1 Triticum aestivum | reverse complement strand
TCCCTCGCTTTGTCCTCCTCCTGAGTCAATTTTCCAAAAAAGAATTGCAACTGTCCGAGCGTAGGCGACACCACGCCATATCCTCGCGAGAAAACAGCCGAGCTTGAAGCACCACCTCGGCGTTCCTCGTCGCCGGTGAGCGCTCTCGCCGGCCGTCCGTGCTTGCCCAGATCCGCGCTCGCCATGGATGCAGCTCCGCCACCCGCGCTCATCAAAGATCTGCGCTCACCATGGATGCAGCTCCGCCGCCCGGAGCTTGCCATGGATGCAGCTTCGCCGCCCACTCTCGCCATGGATGGATCCCGCCCTCGCCGCCCGCGCACGCCATGGATGCAGCTCCGCCTCGGTAGGAACATTTGCATCAATGAACGGATGTAACAAAACCCATTGCCGGACGTAGCAAATACCTACGACGATTGCAACAAAAAACCAATTGCCGGACGTAGCAAATACCTACGGCGGACGTAGCAAAAAGCTGGATGTAGCAAAACATTATGCCGGTTGTAGCAAAAAGCGATGCTAGTTCTAGCAAAACCACGACGCCGGCTGTGTGTTGTAGCAAAACGTGATCCTAGATGTAGCAAAATGATATGCCGGTTGTAGCAAAATCAATGCCAGTTGAAGCATGTAGCAAAACTGCAGCGTTTTGTCATCTTCTTCCACCTCCAGCCGTCGTTGGTTGAAGCTTTTTCAAACTACAGTTGAAGCTTTCGTATGAACAATTGTAGCTTTTTTCTGTGTGTGGTATCCGGTTGAAGCTTGATATACCGCGGGTTGAAGCTTTTGAATCAAACGGTTGTAGCTTTTTCCGCTACAGGTTGTAGCACGCGCCAATGGCCATAGTAGCACGGCCAGGGAGTTGGGGACCTAGGAGTGCGCCATGAGGACGAGGGGGTAGCTGGCGCATGGCCATGGTGTGGAGGGACGCTGTGAGGAAGAAGAATAGAGGCTGGCCATGGTGAGGAGGATGTGCAGGCGGAGGCATGCGAGCTCGAAGAAAAAAATATACGATAGAAGGGGATAAGAGCGAGCGCCTGGAAGAGAAGAAGGGATAATGCAGGAGGACTAGTCAACTCGGGTCCACCACGCCACGTGGTTGCTCATGAGTGGGTCGCGCGTGCGCGCGTGAATTGGACCGGCTGAAGCTTCCGCCGGTCCGCCGGTGTGAAACGTTTCCCTTATTTGATTATCTGTACTATAAAAGCAAGTTTCACTATATATATCATTCACCGTAGAATATACCACATGGCAAACGTGGTAAGCACCCAAACTTGATGAAAAGAACATTCACCATACAATATGACTAGGCACGATGACTCCGCACACAGGACCCTCCATGCAACAAAACAATGATATACACGCAAGAGGTTCAACTCAACATACAACCTTGTTTTGTCATGGTGATCATGAATTTGAAGGGAAAATCTGTGGGAAAAACTACCACAGAGTTCACCCAAGAAAAGAACAAAACCAAAGTTTCATGTGAAATTTAGGCCACTGACCATTGGTCCAGTACACTGCTCGCCTCAATACTAATCGATCAATGCTGAAAACAAGCTACCGAGCCTCTCCGTGGAACGCACGACCCATAGTTTGAGGAAATCTCTGACTACCTGCTTCAACAACACTTTCCTTATTCCTTGATCCTGGTTCTGATGAAGCATCTTATGGATAACTCGTTGTGTGGATCTGATGGCAATGCATGTCTCGGTCTTCCTTGTGCTCTCCACATATAGGAGTGCACTGCCATGGTTAGATGTGCAACATATCTGGTAATTCGTGGCTTCTTTGTTATGATAAAGATAATCTATCGCCTTCAGGAGAAGCATCTCGTCGAGTTGGTCTGAGTGAACATTTAAAGGGGTGAGGTGTTGCTTCTCTCCATCAATTTGCCTCTATCGCAGAGCCCTCGATTGAGGACTCAGGATCCTCCAATGAGTTATGAGGCATGAATAGAATCCCCAGCTTCAAAGGTGGGAAGTTCTCCAGACAAGTAGATGTGTCCGCATTGCCAATTGCTGCGGTTGATCTCATCATAAGATTATTGTACTCAGATACTGAGATTTGACGCTGCAAATACACTTGACAGACTGGCTCTGGAAACATGGCCGAAAGTCTCAATTTGTTTCGGCTACCGCCGCCACCAGAAAAAGGCACATTGTGATGCAACTTGTATCCTTGACAGCATAATGGATCTGGCGGAACCATCTAGCCAAAGTTGTGTGGATGTGGTTCCAGTGTTCTAGGTGTGAATTCGCAACCTCTTGTGGCACACAGAAGAAATCTTGTGAGGGGAGCTGCGTGATCTTGTTGATAACAATTTCGGCAGTGGACTTGAAGTGAGGCGTCACCTGTCGCAAGAACTGTAATATAGTTCCGAC
Organism: Triticum aestivum; assembly: GCF_018294505.1. Taxonomy (NCBI): domain Eukaryota; kingdom Viridiplantae; phylum Streptophyta; class Magnoliopsida; order Poales; family Poaceae; genus Triticum; species Triticum aestivum. The sequence goes on along the minus strand of NW_025246904.1, from coordinate 85 downwards.
TATGTTTATACTCTCCGAAACACGCAGCATGAACCCGAGGCGGAAATTGTTCTTGGGCGCCTTGCAATCTAGATATATGAAGGTT
>NW_025246903.1:0-2466 GCF_018294505.1 Triticum aestivum | reverse complement strand
TTGATCCCTTTCATTGATGTCTTCATTTCTCTGTTTCAGGTCCTCATGGTGAAGTCGGCTCTTTTCTTCGGGAACTCCATCGCATTTACGAATAGGTAACGGGGCAGGTCGGCAACGACAGAATGTTTTAAGTGTTATAATCTGGGATTAACCCATGAATGAGCATATGAGTACCTATCGAGTTTGAACATTTAAAAGACATCGAGAGTAAAGTTGGGAGGTACAATAAGAAGTTTCAAGTAGCCAGGCAATCGTTCAATGCCTAGTCAGAAGGTGAAAGTGGTTTCAAAGCAACGGGATAATTATTGTGTCCGATGCCAGAATTGATGATCTCATCGGAAAGGTGGCTCATGAATTACTTACGAGTCCACGCGGGAGGAATAACTTTGGAAACTGGGGTGTGCAGGAGAGTCAGGTTTCGATCCTGTGGAACTGTGGGTTATGGGCCCACCATGTGGGTTAAAAGTAGGAAAGGCAGTGACGTCTTGCACAATCATGTAAGCAAGCATGTTAGAGGATAGCCTGACAGTTATGTCGGCAACAATGTCGGTACCAAGGGCAGGGACGAAGAGAACCATCTTCCTGATCGTTGAACGAGGCGGACCAATAGGCAAAGTTCTCGTCCATCGGTGGTTACCGGAATGTCCTCACCAAAATAACAGGGTCTTTCTGACAGAATTGTACACCGAGGTGTTTACAAAAGTAGGATAATATTACTGCTTAGATCTCATAGATCACAAGAAAGGTTAAACCAAACAATGGAAAGGAAGATATGATTATCGGATTTAACCAGATCAATGGAAAGGAAAAATGTGTTTAAACACATTTTCCAGGGGTATATCCTTCCCAAGGACAAGCAGATGATATCCATGACAGGATAGTAGGTAGAAAACCATTTTAGGTAAGGGGAGAAAAATTTCATGACATTACCCATACAACGGTGTTTGGATAATCGATAAAGAGAATTTAGCATTGTGCTTCAAATGTTCTTGGTGATGAATGGAGTACCACAGACATGCTTCAGGTAGCAATGATATGGTGTTTCAATCAAGGGCCCAACTTCGGATACACCAATGACCCATCAGGAGTAACTTATAAAATAAGTCCTACCACTTCCTCTAGGAGGAATGGTTATCCTTGCAAAAGAAATCATAATGATAGGTCCTCCAGCCAGGGGGGGGGGGGCTAGGCATGACATCCTGTTACCAGGTCATCAAAGGGCCAACAACATAACTCTTGGAAAGTTGTCCCAACCATCATATCTGACCGAGATTCAGATCCGATTGGTGTAATGATACCACAGACTCGGGATGTCCGAGAATAAAAGGTGCAACACAAATAGACGAAATGACATTCCAGGATTCTCAGGAAATGAACTATGGGAGTGGGTTCCTGAAACAATAGTTCATCATTAAACCAAGGAGAGGAGGAGGTGGCTGATGGGCTCAGCGATAATCCATCGAGATTTCCGACAAGATGGATTTCCACAATTATGTGAACAAGGAGATAACATTTGTCAGATCAAATGGTATAATGATGTATGCTCGAGGAAACATACTCAATTAAACATTGGTTGAAAGGTGCACCCGAATATGGGTTGGGTCGCACGATCAATGTTAGAGTGGTGACTTGACGAACAAAAGAATTTGAATGAAACTCGACCATTACTTCAAAGCAATAGGGTTGCTAGAAGTTTTGAATTCACACCTCATAGTTCAATTGTCGGTATTCCGGTTAGAAACAACACGGGTACCAAGAAAGAATGGTGAGGGTGAGAAGTATCACCATACCAAGAATTTTTAAGAGGTGGAGTAATCCTCACGACCTTCTTGACATAAAAGATGGTAATACTCCATGGTAAAGAAGAACAAATGCTAGGTAGCAAGGAACTCGAGGTATAACATAGAACACAAACAAGTTTTTGTTGGAGGGAACGCAATAAAGAGGTCGATGACAACAAAAATCATCGAGGGCAAGGATGGTATTTCTCATCATTAATTCAATTGATATCCTGGAAGAGCATCAGAATGTAGATGGTGATCATGACACATTTGTCGAGAGATTCCACGAAGATGTAATCGATCCGCGATCACATCAAGCCAAAAGAATGATGAAGCTAGAGGTTATTGGAACCATAGGTACGACACAAACTTGAAATCTAGCTTGTTGTTCAAGGCGAAATGATATGACGAGGAAGATCGACGTAAGCTTAGCTATCGTCGCAAATTGGTGCTCCGAGAATAAGGACCAGGTAGCACAGTTAGAATCATCACGACAATGATATAGCCAAACAGGCTAGGAATGGCGTGATCGGGTACAAACTCATACTTATAGAAGCTTACTGAAGAGTTATTGAACCGTAGAGCGGACTCGGTTCAGTTATCGGTGTCTTTGAGTGTTTAATAACTCAGAGCCCGTGAAAAATTGGAATCAGTGGTAAGGTAGCACTTGATGAAGAACTCATAA
>NW_025246902.1:0-2466 GCF_018294505.1 Triticum aestivum | reverse complement strand
AGGCATGTATACAACATAAACATAAAACTTTTGTGCAATTCCAAGGATTATTTGCATGGTACACCATAACGGAAAATACAGAGGTTTTGTTTTACATAATGATAAGTACACACATTACATGTACACACATTACATTATGCAACCATCGATTGCTTCTTTGTTTCTGCACACATGCAATGTCATAACATTACAAGAGAACCGAACGTAGCGCCAGAAACATGTAACATACACTAGTTCCAGATACATTTTATTGACACATAAATGAGAAAACGTGTATTAAATCTATTTAATTGGATCATATATAGAGATGTGCAGCCAATCGCGGTGTAGCTTGCAGAACAAGGGGCTCAGCTAGTGCAACACCCGCATTGCGTTCTTGGAGACTGATACTCTTAACGCCGGGAAGCTTTGTCCAAGTGAATCCCTGCAACATCCTTGCGAACAACATCATTGTCATAGAGGTACCAAGTGAAATCCCAGGACAACCCCTCCTCCCACTGCTAAATGAAATGAAACGTAGGCCTGGATCAGTGAGAAGTACATTCGCAGTGTTCAAATGCCTCTCAGGCTGAAACTCCAGTGGTTCAGTCCAGATCTTGGGATTGCGGCCAAGTCCAAGCCGGCTTAAAAGTATGTGGCTATCCTTGGGGATGGTGTAGCCAGCAATAGTTGTGTCCGCCATGGCGACATGGGGTACGTTAAGAGCATGGTATGGGTGTAAGCGGAAGGCCTCCTGGATGCACGATTTGAGATAGTTTAGCTGAGGAATGTCAGACTCCTGCACCAGTCTATCTTTACCGACGACAGCATCGAGTTCCTCTGTTGCTTTCTGCATGATCTCTGGCATGTTCATCATCTCAGCAAGTGCCCACTCAACCGCATTAGATGGGTTATCGACTGCTGCAAACATCATTTCCTACATCCATAGATTTGAGAATAAATAAAGTAATCAGTATAACGCAACAGAAAAGGTCAATACATGTATAATATGGATCGAAGAACAATGAATGAACTTTTTATTGAGGTTAAAATGACATACTAACCGCTGTTTGTGCTCTAATCTCTTCTAGGGAAAGCATTGGTTGTCCCTCTGCATCTTTAAGATGAACCAGGACGTCCAGAAAGTCTCTGGCCTCTTTCTTTTCACCAAATTTCTCAAGAGTGGATGACCTTTCGCGGATTCGCTCCTCTATAATAGGATCATGCAACCGGTTGATTGTTTGCATGGCATCCTTGGAAACCTTTTCATGGCCATCCAGGTCGAGGCCTATGAGGGTTGGGAAGTAGTCGGACACGCAAAAGCTGTAGAGATGGTTGAGGACCGTGAAGAGAGCGGCAACATGTGCCACCTCATCATGTCCAGGCCAACTAGCGGATGAAGCTGGTAGGTCACTGAAGTATCTTTTACCGAACACAAGCCTTCTTATCATGTTACCAACGTAGTGTTGGGTTACATGACGAATGTTGACAATGTTGATTGGACATGCCATGTCGCTGGAAAGAGTTTTATTAATGTACCTCACAAGGTGGTCGTACTCCTCTTTCCGGAGGTGGTGGAGCTTTCCCTCCATGGACGAGGCGAGGATCTGAACGGTGAGGACACGCCTCATCTTCTTCCACTGCTCTCCTTGTGGTGAGAAGATGGAGCCCTTGTACCCGAAGCTGAATAAGCCTGAGGCGAAGGTGGTGGGACGGGAGGCGAAAACTTCATCTTTTGTTCGCAGTACCTCACAGACTATCTGTGGGCATGCCACCACAATGACATGAGTAGCCCCAAGACGGAGGCACATGATGTCTGTTTTCATCTCCTTGAGCAGGCCATGGATCCACCGGAATACCGCTGGCTTGTTCAGAATCAGCTGGTGCATGTTACCGATGATGGGCAGCGTGACAGGCCCCGGGGGCAGCCTGCCTCGTCGCCCACGTTGCTGCTGGGACAGTAGCACTCTTATATTCTTCAAGACAAAATACACCAGCAAAGTCACCATGATAACAAGAGTACCAAGATTCATCTTTGGATGAGCTGGGAAGGGTGTTATATGGAGTAGGATAGAAGGCAATTTGTGGAACAGATCAGTAATAGACAGATGTTTCAAGACTTGTGCTTGAGGACAGTCTTGCTTGGTGCATCTAAGTCTGTTAGTCCTCCGGGTATTTATAGGACAACCGGGGAGCCCGCATCCTTGACCTACATATAATCACGTCAGTTAGAGACTCGTTTCATTACCCCACATGGCCACATATACCATTCATGTCTAGAAGAATCATGCCTCGTGCACTTTCAATGCATTTCGGAGAGTTCACCTTCTTTTGGTTAGTAGGAAAATTAATTTATAGAGAGCAAATCAAGTTAATGCTGGCAAAAAATATGCAGCTCTCAGTTAGACATCTTCATGAGCTCTTCCAAATGCCATTGTCAGAGAAGGCCTTTGCTGAGCTAGCTCATTTGGAGTAGAGCATTTCCTT
>NW_025246901.1:0-2466 GCF_018294505.1 Triticum aestivum | reverse complement strand
TTATGAGTTCTTCATCAAGTGCTACCTTACCACTGATTCCAATTTTTCACGGGCTCTGAGTTATTAAACACTCAAAGACACCGATAACTGAACCGAGTCCGCTCTACGGTTCAATAACTCTTCAGTAAGCTTCTATAAGTATGAGTTTGTACCCGATCACGCCATTCCTAGCCTGTTTGGCTATATCATTGTCGTGATGATTCTAACTGTGCTACCTGGTCCTTATTCTCGGAGCACCAATTTGCGACGATAGCTAAGCTTACGTCGATCTTCCTCGTCATATCATTTCGCCTTGAACAACAAGCTAGATTTCAAGTTTGTGTCGTACCTATGGTTCCAATAACCTCTAGCTTCATCATTCTTTTGGCTTGATGTGATCGCGGATCGATTACATCTTCGTGGAATCTCTCGACAAATGTGTCATGATCACCATCTACATTCTGATGCTCTTCCAGGATATCAATTGAATTAATGATGAGAAATACCATCCTTGCCCTCGATGATTTTTGTTGTCATCGACCTCTTTATTGCGTTCCCTCCAACAAAAACTTGTTTGTGTTCTATGTTATACCTCGAGTTCCTTGCTACCTAGCATTTGTTCTTCTTTACCATGGAGTATTACCATCTTTTATGTCAAGAAGGTCGTGAGGATTACTCCACCTCTTAAAAATTCTTGGTATGGTGATACTTCTCACCCTCACCATTCTTTCTTGGTACCCGTGTTGTTTCTAACCGGAATACCGACAATTGAACTATGAGGTGTGAATTCAAAACTTCTAGCAACCCTATTGCTTTGAAGTAATGGTCGAGTTTCATTCAAATTCTTTTGTTCGTCAAGTCACCACTCTAACATTGATCGTGCGACCCAACCCATATTCGGGTGCACCTTTCAACCAATGTTTAATTGAGTATGTTTCCTCGAGCATACATCATTATACCATTTGATCTGACAAATGTTATCTCCTTGTTCACATAATTGTGGAAATCCATCTTGTCGGAAATCTCGATGGATTATCGCTGAGCCCATCAGCCACCTCCTCCTCTCCTTGGTTTAATGATGAACTATTGTTTCAGGAACCCACTCCCATAGTTCATTTCCTGAGAATCCTGGAATGTCATTTCGTCTATTTGTGTTGCACCTTTTATTCTCGGACATCCCGAGTCTGTGGTATCATTACACCAATCGGATCTGAATCTCGGTCAGATATGATGGTTGGGACAACTTTCCAAGAGTTAGGTTGTTGGCCCTTTGATGACCTGGTAACAGGATGTCATGCCTAGCCCCCCCCCCCCTGGCTGGAGGACCTATCATTATGATTTCTTTTGCAAGGATAACCATTCCTCCTAGAGGAAGTGGTAGGACTTATTTTATAAGTTACTCCTGATGGGTCATTGGTGTATCCGAAGTTGGGCCCTTGATTGAAACACCATATCATTGCTACCTGAAGCATGTCTGTGGTACTCCATTCATCACCAAGAACATTTGAAGCACAATGCTAAATTCTCTTTATCAATTATCCAAACACCGTTGTATGGGTAATGTCATGAATTTTTTCTTCCCTTACCTAAAATGGTTTTCTACCTACTATCCTGTCATGGATATCATCTGCTTGTCCTTGGGAAGGATATACCCCTGGAAAATGTGTTTAAACACATTTTTCCTTTCCATTGATCTGGTTAAATCCGATAATCATATCTTCCTTTCCATTGTTTGGTTTAACCTTTCTTGTGATCTATGAGATCTAAGCAGTAATATTATCCTACTTTTGTAAACACCTCGGTGTACAATTCTGTCAGAAAGACCCTGTTATTTTGGTGAGGACATTCCGGTAACCACCGATGGACGAGAACTTTGCCTATTGGTCCGCCTCGTTCAACGAGCAGGAAGATGGTTCTCTTCGTCCCTGCCCTTGGTACCGACATTGTTGCCGACATAACTGTCAGGCTATCCTCTAACATGCTTGCTTACATGATTGTGCAAGACGTCACTGCCTTTCCTACTTTTAACCCACATGGTGGGCCCATAACCCACAGTTCCACAGGATCGAAACCTGACTCTCCTGCACACCCCAGTTTCCAAAGTTATTCCTCCCGCGTGGACTCGTAAGTAATTCATGAGCCACCTTTCCGATGAGATCATCAATTCTGGCATCGGACACAATAATTATCCCGTTGCTTTGAAACCACTTTCACCTTCTGACTAGGCATTGAACGATTGCCTGGCTACTTGAAACTTCTTATTGTACCTCCCAACTTTACTCTCGATGTCTTTTAAATGTTCAAACTCGATAGGTACTCATATGCTCATTCATGGGTTAATCCCAGATTATAACACTTAAAACATTCTGTCGTTGCCGACCTGCCCCGTTACCTATTCGTAAATGCGATGGAGTTCCCGAAGAAAAGAGCCGACTTCACCATGAGGACCTGAAACAGAGAAATGAAGACATCAATGAAAGGGATCAA
>NW_025246900.1:1712-2466 GCF_018294505.1 Triticum aestivum | reverse complement strand
ATGAACTCGGAAAAGGTTGAAAGTTGGCATGGTATCATCATTTCATCCACATAGCATGTGCAAGAAAGTTGAGAGGGTTACGGCAAAAACTGGATGCACTTCGTGTACAAAACGAACAATCTCTTTCAAAGTATCAGGATTTCATACGGAAACTCGTCTGTTACAAAGGGATTTCATTTTTTAAAACTTATTTGAACTCCTGACTTTTTGTGTGTTCAAAATGCATCATTCAAAGCCACATCATCATTTTTCAATCTTTTCTGACTTCATTTGTTATTTTTCATGCATTTACTAATTATTTTGAGCTATAAGACCCTAGAATTAAAAAGCATTTCAAATGAACTCTGAAAAGGTTGAAAGTTGGCATGGTATCATCATTTCATCCACATAGCATGTGCAAGAAAGTTGAGAGGGTTACGGCAAAAACTGGATGCACTTCGTGTACAAAACGGACAATCTTTTTCAAAGTATCCGGATTTCATACGGAAACTCGTCTGTTACAAAGGGATTTCATTTTTTAAAACTTATTTGAACTCCCGACTTTTTATGTGTTCAAAATTCACCATTCAAAGCCACATCATCATCTTTCAATCCTTTCTGACTTCATTTGTTATTATTCATGCATTTACTAATTATTTTGAGCTATAAGACCCTAAAATTGAATAGCATTTCAAATGAACTCGGAAAAGGTTGAAAGTTGGCATGGTATCATCATTTCATCCACATAGCATGTGCAAGAAAGTTGAGAGGGTTA
>NW_025246900.1:943-1623 GCF_018294505.1 Triticum aestivum | reverse complement strand
ATTTCATTCGGAAACCCATCTGTTACAAAGGGATTTCATTTTTTAAAACTTATTTGAACTCCTGACTTTTTGTGTGTTCAAAATTAAACATTCAAAGCCACATCATCATTTTTCAATCCTTTCTGACTTCATTTGTTATTTTTCATCCATTTACTAATTATTTTGAGCTATAAGACCATAAAATTGAAAGGCATTTCAAATGAACTCTGAAAAGGTTGAAAGTTGGCATGGTATCATCATTTCATCCACATAGCATGTGCAAGAAATTTGAGAGGGTTACGGCAAAAACTGGATGCACTTCGTGCACAAAACGGACAATCTCTTTCAAAGTATCAGGATTTCATACGGAAACTTGTCTGTTACAAAGGGATTTCATTTTTTAAACTTATTTGAACTCCTGACTTTTTGTGTGTTCAAAATGCACCATTCAAAGCCACACCATCATTTTTCAATCCTTTCTGACTTCATTTGTTATTTTTCATGCATTTACTAATTATTTTGAGCTATAAGACCATAAAATTGAAAAGCATTTCAAATGAACTCTGAAAAGGTTGAAAGTTGGCATCGTATCATCATTTCATCCACATAGCATGTGCAAGAAAGTTGAGAGGGTTACGGCAAAAACTGGATGCACTTCGTGTACAAAACGGACGATCTCTTTCAAAGTATCAGGATTTCAT
>NW_025246900.1:0-933 GCF_018294505.1 Triticum aestivum | reverse complement strand
AAACTTATTTGAACTCCTGACTTTTTGTGTGTTCAAAATGCATCATTCAAAGCCACATCATCATTTTTCAATCTTTTCTGACTTCATTTGTTATTTTTCATGCATTTACTAATTATTTTGAGCTATAAGACCCTAGAATTAAAAAGCATTTCAAATGAACTCTGAAAAGGTTGAAAGTTGGCATGGTATCATCATTTCATCCACATAGCATGTGCAAGAAAGTTGAGAGGGTTACGGCAAAAACTGGATGCACTTCGTGTACAAAACGGACAATCTCTTTCAAAGTATCAGGATTTCATACGGAAACTCGTCTGTTACAAAGGGATTTCATTTTTGAAAACTTATTTGAACTCCCGACTTTTTGTGTGTTCAAAATGCACCATTCAAAGCCACATCATCATTTTGCAATCCTCTCTGACTTTATTTCTTATTTTTCATGCATTTACTAATTATTTTGAGCTATAAGACCCTAAAATTGAAAAGCATTTCAAATGAACTCGGAAAAGGTTGAAAGTTGGCATGGTATCATCATTTCATCCACATAGCATGTGCAAGAAAGTTGAGAGGGTTACGACAAAAATTGGATGCACTTCGTGTACAAAACGGACAATCTCTTTCAAAGTATCAGTATTTCATACGGAAACTTGTCTGTTACAAAGGGATTTCATTTTTTAAACTTATTTGAACTCCTGACTTTTTGTGTGTTCAAAATGCACCATTCAAAGCCACATCATCATCTTTCAATCCTTTCTGACTTCATTTGTTATTTTTCATGCATTTACTAATTATTTTGAGCTATAACACCCTAAAATTGAGAAGCATTTTAAATGAACTCTGAAAAGGTTGAAAGTTGGCATGGTATCATCATTTCATCCACATAGCATGTGCAAGAGAGTTGAGAGGGTACGGCAAAAACTGGATGCGCTTCGTGTA
>NW_025246899.1:0-2466 GCF_018294505.1 Triticum aestivum | reverse complement strand
GGTGAAACTTTATTTGTGATGTAATTAAACCGTCCTCCTCCTCGACTAGCGAAAATCACTCTAGTTAGGTCATTTTGGGTACGATGAACTTTGTTATTTATGCTTATGTTATGTTATTTCTATTTTTGCCAAGTCTGTCTCTTTCTGTTTCTCAACTATATATGTTGCATATCATCGACTCATGTGACGATGCAGGTGCATAGATCATAGATGGCGAAGAAGTGCTACGCCAGGAGTATATATACGACAAGTGGCCGGAGTGTCAGGCCCAGGTGTACCGGTTTTCGGTTTCCGAGTGACACGCAGTACTTAGTTTAGGTTCACGCTAATGCGAGAGAGGGATACGAACTCATGTACTCAAAGTGATAGCTATTCTCGCGTATATCATTGTTTAGATGGATGACGATGTATTTGCAAGTAATCAAGACTTGTATCGCTATTTTCGAGATTGATGACGAGAGACCACTTTGTGTTGGATGATGATTATGATGATGACATGATTTGATGAGACTAATTGTATGTATATGCTATAATTACATTTGTATGTGGATGCTATGCTAAAGATTATTGTATAAAGCCTATTCAAATACAAAACAAATAAAAAACAAATAGGCAGGAAAAAAACTAATAAAACTAGTAGTAGCGAGGGGGGAAATTTAGCAGTAGCGCCGACTTACCAGTAGTGCTTCCTGCTGAAAAGCGCTGCAGATAATATCAGTAGCGCCATTTTCCAAAGAGCGCTACAACTATTCATCAGTAGCAGTAGCGTGGGTCAACAGGCGCTACTGCTATACGTTAGCTGTAGCGCCTTATTAGTAGCGCCGGTACCCGCGCTACTGAGAGGGCCAAAACCCGCGCTGCTGCTAGGCTTTTCCCTAGTAGTGAAAGCGACTGACGAAAGAGAGAAAAATTCGGATCAAAGGATCGGGAAAAAGACTCTCTAGGGCAGCCGGTCAATACGGCCGGCGGACAAACCCTAGGTAAGGGCGGCGCGGCCCCCGGCGGCGGTCATGGAGGCCGACCACCCCAGGGGCAGCGCGCGGGTGCTGAAGCGGCGGCGGCTAGGGTTTAGAACCCAGAAACTGATACCATGTTAGAAGGGAGAGAGGGGTTTGGTGGAATGATTGTTGTATTGCTTGAGCCTCATGGGCATATATATAGGAGTACATGATTATCTTGGAGTACAAGGCAAGGTAGAATAATATCCTACGCTATCCTAGCTTTCCTAATAATCACGATACTCAACATCCCCGCGGTCACAACGATAGCGACGCAGACGATGAGACTGGAGAAGAATCCGAAGGCAAGTCGACGGACAGCGAGAACCCGACGAAGCTCCTGAACCCCGGCACCACGGCGCCTCCCGTCGAGACGTACATGACCACAGACACCAAGACGGCCGCGAGGAGCAGGCCGGGGAGGAGGTGCGCGCGGCTCCTGGCGGAGGCGGCCGCCCGGACCACGAAGAGCAACCCGACGAGCCGGATGAGCGCCCACTGCTGGTCCGTGAGGGAGTCGATGCTGGCCACGAGCGCATCAAGCACCGCGTCGACAGCGGCGCGCTCGAGCCTCTGGTCTTCCGTGGGCGCGGGGAGGGTCCGGAGCTCGGCCTCCAAGTGCAAGCCTTGCAAGAGACAGACGGCTGCCTGCAAGGCGAGGACGTTGTTCCGCCGGAGGTCTGCAAAGGCGCGGTGGAGAAGGGTGTCGGCCAGGTCGGGGTTGTCGAGGAGGAGGGGCGGGTTGTCGAGCACCGCCGGCACCAGTGGGTTCTCCATCGGCGTTGGGGCGGGCGGCGCCGTGGGGTTTTCAGGCGGTGTGCCTTGGCCGGGCTGGGGTTTTTGGACTGGAAAGGGGAAAGTGGATGGTGGGCAGTGGGGCCGAGGTGTCACGCTTTCACAGTGCTGTGCTCGGCTCGACTTGTGAAGGAAGTTGATCAGGGACCCAAACGGTGATGCCATCAAAGGGTTTGCCGAAACGGCCGTGCTCTGACAAGTGAAGTTCTTTTCTTCCTTGCGAGAAGGTCTAGTTCTAAAGCGAAGAAACCTAATTATTCCCAGCCGTAGGCTTCTTCCGGTGAGTAGGGAGAGTTGGTTTTATTTAAATTTTGAGGAAGTTAAAAGTTCATTTGATGCCAAGCAGTTCTGGATAATACTCTTGTGATTCTCTGATCGGTACATCCAGGACTGTGTGGAGTATGGAATATGAGGGAACATGTTTAGTGAAGGAGGCTTAATTTTCCGCAATGTTACACTGAAGAGTGGTTACTACTTGAAAGATGAAACCAGATACATGAGTCCCCATAACACGAAAGACTAAATCCGATAATCCAATCGGTAGATGTAAGCCAACTAGAACTCCACCATTACAAAAGGCCGCTCTTATGCAGGCAGACACTAGCAAACCAAACTGAACTACTTGCATTTAGTGAAGGTTCGGACGGGGAGTGGGGACTAGTTTCAGGATTTT
>NW_025246898.1:0-2467 GCF_018294505.1 Triticum aestivum | reverse complement strand
TGCTTTCTCCACGTGCTGCACCGAGCTGGTGGACAGATGGGAGAGTAAACTACTGGCTGCAGGTTGTGAGGGGTCGGTCGAACTCGACGTCTCCCAGGAGTTCCCGGTCCTCACCGGAGACGTGATCACCCGCACATCGTTCGGTAGCAGCTTCACCGAAGGAAGAAGAATCTTCGAGCTTCAAGTAGACCAGGCAAAGAGACTTATGAAGCTCCTCCAGTATTTGTACATCCCGGGCTTCTTGTAAGCACACTATTCTCCCAACTACTCCACCTTTCTAGTTTTTTGTTAGTCAACCCATTGCACATGGACCGTGCTAGTATTTTCCGGAAGCAAATATTCTACTTTGAACAAAAACCACAACACTTATTTTGAATCCGAGGGAGGGAGTACTTTTTTGCGAGGATTAATCAATTAAAGTAAGCCCTTTGATGCGACGTGTTATTTTTTTTTATAAAAGGAGGATGACCGCCGGCCTCTACATCTGGGAGATGTATGCGGCCACTTTATTGATTATTCTCGACGACCTTACAAAGTATTACAACAATATGCCTGAATCTGCCATCTTGGCAACATATGTCACTACTCCTATCCATATGATGAGGGATGCTAGCTGGGCCAAATACCCAGACCACTCACCTAAACCTATCATCAAAAGCCGGAAGCCCCAACTGAACCACATACCGGGTCTGGGGCACAAACCGGTTTGACACACTCACATGTGTCGTCGCCGTCATCTTCCACAGGTCCGTCTTCAGAGCAGATATTAAGGCTTCTACCTTGTCAGGCCACTCAGCCATCGATGCCACCATGACGCCACACAGCCACCTCCTCCTGCGCGAGTTCATCTACACGCATCGGGCGCCAAGTCTCCGCTGTGCCACGCCGCTGAGATCCGCCGTCTTTGATGCGGAGGAGGAAACACCGCTCCACCTCTGGGCGCATCATCGGCCACCTGCCGCGCTGTCGTGCAAGTCCAGCTCCGGGAAAGCATGCAGGAAATCACGATCTTCAAGACGACGCCCTCAGTAGGGGAAGCGACGTATCAAGCCATCGTCTGGTCTTGCACCGCAGGTCCTGGGCTTTCACCCGAAGAAAGGGACCCGAGAGCGGAGGAGGTCGGAGAGCTCCACAACGGCCCCCAGGAGGAGAGCGACATCCGCAGACACCGCGCCGTCGGCTTTCGCCCGGAGCAACCCTATTTTTTTGTGAAACACCGTCGAAACATAAGTATTGGATCGAATATCGGGCTTCCAAGCAACCCCTAAGAGCATCTCCAATAGCTGCCCAAAATAGGGCACTAAAAAACTAATTGAGGGCACGAAAAAGTGAGTTTTATTGCACCAGCTTTTTTTCTCTCTAACAACTGCCCTTAAATAGGGCACTAGAAGTGCATACATGTTGAAATATATTGAAACAAATAATACCAAACCAAATGAATCAAAAACAAACAAAACACAAATAGTACAAACATCAAATTCATTAATCCACAACATCAAATTATTACATAGTTTAGTAATCCATAACATAAAATTCAATGCAAATTGTTCATCACAAGTGGCAACAAACACAGAGATAAAACTATTGGTCTTGTTGCCCACGGCATGCTCACCACTCCTCGATGATATATTTTTGAAGATCTTCGTGTGTATCGGAATCTCGAATGTCAAGCTACACCTCAAGAAAGTGTCGGCTTCGCTCTTCCCATTCTACATGTCTGCATCGGTTGTCTCATGAGCTCATAGAAGGCGTAATCCAAATATTTGCCACACACTCATTCTCAATGATCATGTTGTGCATGATCAAGCCGGCTGTGATGATGTACCAAAGGATATCTTGATACCAAAACCTAGTCGGTCCTCGCACAATAGAAAATTGGGCTTGCAAAAACTCAAAAGCCCTCTCCACATCTTTCTTAGCAGCCGCTTGAGCATTATGGAAGTAGAGTTCTTTATTACCTTGGGGGCTTGAAATTGGTTTCGCAAAAGTAGCCCACTTCGGATATATCCCATCTGCAAGGTAGTAGCCCATGTTGTATGTGCGGCCATTTGCTTCGAACTCCACTAGTGGTGATTCCCCATTGGCTAACTTTGCAAAGAGAGGTGATGCTGGAGAAAATTGATGTCATTGCAAGATCCAGGCATCCCAAAATACACATGCCAAATCCATGTCTCCTAATCGACAACGGCCTCAAGAATTATGGTGGCATCTTTCTTGTGTCCTTTGAACTACCATGCCATGCTATAGAGAGAAGTTCTCTGACTTCCAGTGCATGCAATCAGTGGATCCAAGCAAACCTGGAAACTCAAAGGCTTTGTTCATCTCCAAAAGCATCGACGTGCCTTCAGCATTGGGTGCTCTCAAATACTCTACCCTAAACACTTCAACCACCGCCTTTGCAAATTTCTCGACATAAAAGATTAAAGTACTCTCTCCCATTGGTAAGTTATCATCAACAAAATCTGCT
>NW_025246897.1:0-2467 GCF_018294505.1 Triticum aestivum | reverse complement strand
TTGTGACGCCCCCGATTCAATCGTACACTAATCATGCACGCAAATGTGTACGATCAAGATCAGGGACTCACGGGAAGATATCACAACACAACTCTAAAACATAAATAAGTCATACAAGCATCATAATACAAGCCAGGGGCCGCGAGGGCTCGAATACAAGTGCTCGATCATAGACGAGTCAGCGGAAGCAACAATATCTGAGTACAGACATAAGTTAAACAAGTTGCCATAAGATGGCTAGCACAAACTGGGATACAGATCGAAAGAGGCGCAGGCCTCCTGCCTGGGATCCTCCTAACTACTCCTGGTCGTCGTCAACGGGCTGCACGTAGTAGTAGGCACCTCCAGTGTAGTAGGGGTCGTCGTTGACGGTGGCGTCTGGCTCCAGGGCTCCAGCATCTGGTTGCGACAACCAGGTAGAAGGGAAAGGGGAAAAGAGGGAGAAAAGCAACCGTGAGTACTCATCCAAAGTACTCGCAAGCAAGGAGCTACACTACATATGCATGGGTATATGTGTAAAGAGGCCATATCAGTGGACTGAACTGCAGAATGCCAGAATAAGAGGGGGATAGCTAATCCTGTCGAAGACTACGCTTCTGACAGCCTCCGTCTTGCAGCATGTAGAAGAGAGTAGATTGAAGTCCTCCAAGTAGCATCTCCAAGTAGCATATCCAGGTAGCATCTCCAAGCGCATCTCCAGTCGCATCGCATAGCATAATCCTACCCGGCGATCCTCTCCTCGTCGTCCTGCGGAAAAGCGATCACCGGGTTGTCTGTGGAACTTGGAAGGGTGTGTTTTATTAAGTATCCGGTTCTAGTTGTCATAAGGTCAAGGTACAACTCCAAGTCGTCCTGTTACCGAAGATCACGGCTATTCGAATAGATTAACTTCCCTGCAGGGGTGCACCACATAACCCAACACGCTCGATCCCATTTGGCCGGACACACTTTCCTGGGTCATGCCCGGCCTCGGAAGATCAACACGTCGCAGCCCCACCTAGGCAAAACAGAGAGGCCAGCACGTCGGTCTAAACCTAAGCGCACAGGGGTCTGGGCCCATCGCCCATAGCACACCTGCACGTTGCGTGGGCGGCCGGAAGCAGAACTAGCCCCCTTAATACAAGAGCAGGCTTACGTTCCAATCCGGCGCGCGCCGCTCCGTCGCTGACGTCTGAAGTGCTTCGGCTGATACCACGACGTCGGGATACCCATAACTACTCCCACGTAGATGGTTAGTGCGTATAGGCTCGTAGCCAGACTCAGATCAAATACCAAGATCTTGTTAAGCGTGTTAAGTATCCGCGAACGCCGAACAGGACCAGGCCCACCTGTCTCCTAGGTGGTCTCAACCTGCCCTGTCGCTCCGCCACAAGTAACAGTCGGGGGCCGTCGGGAACCCAGGCCCACCTCTACCGGGGTGGAGCCACCTGTCCTTTCAGCCCCCAACTCCGAACAGTATCACACGTAATGTAACAGTGTAAAGTATATAGTATATGCCCGTGATCACCTCCCGAAGTGATCACAGCCCATTAGTATAGCATGGCAGACGGACAAGAGTGTAGGGCCACTGATGGAACACTAGCATCCTATACTAAGCATTTAGGATTGCGGGTAAGGTATCAATGACTGTAGCAGCAATGACAGGCTATGCATCAGAATAGGATTAACGGAAAGCAGTAACATGCTACACTACTCTAATGCAAGCAGTATAGAGAAGAGTAGGCGATATCTGGTGATCAAAGGGGGGGCTTGCCTGGTTGCTCTGGCAAGAGAGAGGGGTCGTCAACTCCGTAGTCGAACTGGTCAGCAGCAGCGTCGGTCTCGTAGTCTACCGGAGAGAAGAGGGGGAAGAAATAATGAATACAGAGCAAACAAAGCACCACAAAATATATCAAGTCAATACGCGGTGTTCGGTGTGCCCTAACGCGGTAGTAGGTGATACCGGTGAAGGGGGGAAAACCCCCGGGAAAGTATTCCCGGTGTTTCGTGTTTCGGGCAGAGGAGCCGGAGGGGGAAAGTTGCGGGTTCGATAGGTTAGGGGTGTGTGGCGGACGAACGGACTGCGCATCCGGATTCGTCTCGTCGTTCTGAGCAACTTTCATGTTGGAAATATTTTAATCCGAGTTACGGATTAGAAGATATGATTTTCTAAAGATTTTATGAATTTTCTGGAATTTAATTAATTATTTAATCCAACATTATCCAGAATAGTAAATGATGACGTCAGCATGACATCAGAGTGATGTCAGCAGTCAACAGAGTTGACTTGGTCAACCTGACATGTGGGTCCAGGGGGGGCCCACCTGTCATCCTCTAATTAGGTTAATTAGGGTTTAGGTTAATCTAATTACAGTTTAATTAAACTTAACTGGTTAATTAAATTAATTAAACCGGATTAATTAACTTAATTAATTCATTAGTTAATTAATTAATTAATAATTAATTTTATTAATCATTTTTATTTTTA
>NW_025246896.1:0-2467 GCF_018294505.1 Triticum aestivum | reverse complement strand
CATTTTGATGTGTGCAGTCCAATAAGTGCTGAGGCATGCAGTGAATATCGTTATGTTCTTACTTCATAGATGATTCGAGTAGATGTTGAGAATATTTACTTGATGAAACACAAGTCTGAATTATTGAATGGTTCAAGTAATTTCAAAGTGAAGTAGAAGATCATTGTGACAAGAGGATAAAATGTCTATGATATGATCATAGAGATGAATATCTGAGTTACGAGTTTTGGCACACAATTAAGACATTGTGGAAATTGTTTCGCAATTAATACCGGCTGGAACACCATAGTGTGATGGTGTGTCCGAACATCATAGTTGCACCCTATTGGATATGGTGCGTACCATAATGTCTCTTATCGAATTACCACTATCGTTCATGGGTTAGGCATTAGAGACAACCACATTCACTTTAAATAGGGCACCACATAATTCCGATGAGATGACACCGTATGAATTATGGTTTAGAGAAACCTAAGTTGTCGTTTCTTAAAAGTTTGGGGCTGCGACGCTTATGTGAAAAAGTTTCAGGATTAAGCTCGAACCCAAAGCGGATAAAATGCATCTTCATAGGAAACCCAAAACATTTGGGTATACCTCCTAATTCAGATCCGAAAGCAATATGAATTGTTTCTAGAATCGGGTCCTTTCTCGAGGAAAGGTTTCTCTCGAAAGAGTTGAGTGGGAGGATGGTGGAGACTTGATGAGGTTATTGAACCGTCTCTTCAACTAGTGTGTGGCAGGGCACAGGAAGTTGTTCCTGTGGCACCTACACCAATTGAAGTGGAAGCTTATGATAGTGATCATGAAGCTTCGGATCAAGTCACTACCGAACCTCGTAGGACGACAAGGACACGCACTACTTCGGAGTGGTAAGGTGATCCTGTCCTGGAAGTCATGTTGCTGGACAACAATGAACCTACGAGCTATGGAGAAGCGATGGTGGGCCCGCATTCCGATAAATGGCTCGAGGCCATAAAAATCCGAGAACGGATCCATGGACTTTGGTGGACTTGCCCGATGATCGGCAATCCATTAAGATAAATGGATCTTTAAGAAGAAGACGGACGTGGATGGTAATGTCACCGTCCATGAAGCTCGACTTGTGGCGAAAAGTTTTTCACAAGTTCAAGGAGTTGACTACGATGAGATTTTCTCATCCGTAGCGATGCTTAAAGTCCGTCAGATTCATGTTAGCATTAGCTGTATTTATGAAATCTGGCAGGTGGATATCAAAACGAGTTTCCTTACCAGTTTTCGTGAGGAAAGGTTGTATGTAATACAATCAGAAAGTTTTTGTCGATCCTAAGGATGCTAAAAGGTATGCTAGCTCCAGCGATCCTTCTAAGGACTGGAGTGAGCATCTCGGAGTTGGAATGTATGCTTTGATGATGATCAAAGATTTTGGGTTTGTACAAAGTTTATGAGAAACTTGTATTTCCAAAGAAGTGAGTGGGAGCACTATAGAATTTCTGATGAATACATGTTGATCAGAAATTATGTAGAATTTCTGGAAAGCATATAGGGTTATTTTGAAAGTGTTTTTCAATGGAAAGCCTGGATTAAGCTACTTGAACATTGAGCATCAAGATCTATAAGGATAGATCAAAATGCTTAATAATACTTTCAAATGAGCACATACCTTGACATGATCTTGAAGGTGTTCAAGATGGACCAGTCAAAGAAGGAGTTCTTGCCTGACTTGTAAGGTACGAAGTTAAGACTTAAAGCTCGACCACGGCAGAATAGAGAGAAAGGACGAAGGTCGTCCCCTATGCTTAAGACGTAGGCTCTTCAGTATGCTATGCTGTGTACCGCACCTGAAGTGTGCCTTGCCATGAGTCAGTCAAGGGGTACAAGAGTGATCCAAGAATGGCTCACAGGACAGCGGTCAAAGTTATCCTTAGTAACTAGTGGACTAAGGAATTTTCTCGATTATGGAGGTGGTAAAAGAGTTCACCGTAAAGGTTACGACGATGCAATCTTGACACCTATCTGGATAGCTCTGAGTAGAGAGACCGGATACATAAAATGGAGCAATAATTTAGAATAGCTCCAAGTAGAACAGTTGTTTGGAATAGCTCCAAATAGAGCGTGGTAGCTGCATCTAGGAGATGACATAGAGATTTGTAAAGCACACACGGATCTGAAAGGTTCAGACCCGTTGACTAAAACCTCTCTCACGAGCAACATGATCAAACATAAAACTCATTGAGTGTTAATCACATAGTGATGTGAACTAGACTACTGACTCTAGTAAACTCTTGGGTATTAGTCACATGGTGATGTGACCTGTGAGTGTTAATCACATGGCGATGTGAACTAGATTATTGACTCTAGTGCAAGTGGGAGACTGTTGGAAATATGCCCTAGAGGCAATAATAAAAGTGTTATTATTATATTTCCTTGTTCATGATAATTGTCTTTTATTCATGCTATAACTGTATTATCCGGAAATCGTAATACACGT
>NW_025246895.1:0-2467 GCF_018294505.1 Triticum aestivum | reverse complement strand
TGGTCACGATCAAGAACAAATATCCACTTCCCAGGATCAACGACCTGTATGATCAGCTCGCTGGATCCTCAGTCTTTTCCAAGATGGATTTGAGGTTGGGATACCATCAAATCAAAATCAGAAACGGGGACATTCCTAAAACGGCCTTTGTTACTCGTTATGGCCAATACGAGTACACCGTCATGTCCTTCGGTTTAACCAACGCTCCAGCCACCTTTTCTCGGTTAATGAACTCAATCTTCATGGAGTATTTGGATAAATTCGTCGTAGTTTATCTCGATGATATACTCATCTACTCCAAGAACGAGGAAGAACATGCCGAACATCTAAGGCTAGTGTTGAAGAAACTTCGAGAGCATCGCCTTTATGCCAAATTTTCTAAATGTGAATTCTGGTTGCCAGAAGTGACCTATCTGGGTCATGTAATATCTGGTAAAGGTATTGCTGTCAACCCTGAGCGAGTTCAAGCCATCCTTGATTGCACTCCACCTGAATCGGTCAAGCAAGTTCGGAGTTTTTTGGGCTTAGCGAGCTATTGCCGTCGCTTTGTCGAGAACTTCTCCAAAGTTGCTAAACCTCTAACCGAACTCCTCAAGAAAGATAAGAAGTTCGAATGGACTTCACAATGTGAGCACAGTTTTCAGGAACTGAAAAGACGCCTGACCTCTGCTCCTGTACTGGTACCGCCAGACTTCTCCAAGGACTTCGTTATCTACTGCGACGCCTCGCGACAAGGACTAGGTTGCATTCTTATGCAAGATCGACACGTAATTGCTTACGCTTCACGGCAATTGCACCCACATGAGGAGAATTATCCTACTCATGATCTAGAACTTGCAGCCGTAGTCTATGCACTTAAGACCTGGCGACATTACCTCCTCGGTAATCGTTGCGAAATATTCACTGATCACCAAAGTCTGAAGTA
Organism: Triticum aestivum; assembly: GCF_018294505.1. Taxonomy (NCBI): domain Eukaryota; kingdom Viridiplantae; phylum Streptophyta; class Magnoliopsida; order Poales; family Poaceae; genus Triticum; species Triticum aestivum. The sequence continues at coordinate 1,542 of NW_025246895.1, read as the reverse complement.
CATTTTCACCCAGCCGGATTTGAATCTCAGACAGAGACGTTGGGTTGAATTGATCACAGACTTCGACTTAGGAATAACCTATACCCCAGGGAAAGCCAACGTCATGGCTGATGCGCTAAGTCGTAAATCTTATTGTAACAACCTGATGTTACAACAAAGTCAACCGCTTCTCCATGAGGAATTTCGGAAGCTTAACCTTCACATTGTACCTCAAGGTTTTCTTTCCACCTTGGTGGCAAAACCTACTCTTACGGATCAAATCATCGCTGCCCAAAAGCGAGATAAGGGAATATCTAAAATCAAAGAGAACATTGCTAGCGGAGGTGCTAGTTGTTTCTCCACAAATGATCATGGTGTTGTGTACTTTAAGGACCGTCTAGTGGTTCCCAAGAACCAGCATCTACGGCAGTTGATCCTTAAGGAGGCCCATGAATCTCCTCTCACCATTCATCCCGGTAGTACTAAAATGTATCAGGATCTACGCCAGAGGTTCTGGTGGACTAGGATGAAGAGAGAAATTGCTCAGTATATTGCAAATTGCGACGTCTGTCGTCGTGTAAAAGCAGAGCACCAACGGCCTGCTGGCACCCTTCAACCCTTAGCTATTCCTGAATGGAAATGGGATAAAATTGGTATGGATTTCATTACCGGTTTTCCCAGGACCAAGAGAGGGAATAAGGCTATTTTCGTCGTGGTCGATCGTCTTTCCAAAGTAGCTCATTTCCTACCTGTTCGTGAGAGTATAACCGCTAGTCAGCTGGCAGACTTATACATCTCCCGGATAGTGTCTCTCCATGGTGTTCCTTTGGAAATCAATTCGGATCGAGGAAGTCTTTTCACCTCTCGATTTTGGGAAAGTTTCCAAAATGCTATGGGAACCCGTCTCTCCTTTAGCACCGCTTTCCACCCTCAGTCAAGTGGTCAAGTGGAACGCGTCAATCAGATTCTAGAAGACATGCTTCGAGCCTCCGTTATCTCTTTCGGAATGGACTGGGAGAAGTGCCTTCCATTTGCCGAATTCGCTTACAACAACAGCTATCAATCTAGCTTGGGTAAAGCCCCTTTTGATGTTCTCTATGGACGACGATGTCGAACACCCCTTAACTGGTCAGAGACCGGGGAAAGACAATTCTTTGGCCCGGATATGATTCAGGAAGCAGAAGAACAAGTTCGTATCGTTCGTGAAAAGTTGAAAACAGCCCAATCTCGTCAAAAGAGTCAATATGACCGAAAACATAAGGCTATGACTTTCGAGGTTGACGAGAAGGCTTACCTTCGGGTCACCCCTCTGAAGGGAACCCATCGTTTCGGTATCAAAGGCAAATTGGCTCCTCGTTACATTGGACCTTTTCGCATTCTTGCCAAACGAGGAGAAGTTGCCTACCAATTGGAACTACCTCCGCACCTCTCCAGAGTTCATGATGTCTTCCACGTTTCTCAACTCAGGCGTTGCTTCTCGGATCCTATCCGTGAAGTGGACCACGAAACGCTTGATCTCCAAGATAATCTTACATATCGAGAGTACCCCATTCGTATCCTCGA
>NW_025246894.1:0-2467 GCF_018294505.1 Triticum aestivum | reverse complement strand
GGGGGGGGGCTAAGTGCAGTTCTTTGAATCAAAGGTTTCATGAAATCGAAATCGATTCTTTTTTAGATAGATGGATAGATGGATGGATCTATCTTTCTATTCAGATATCTTTTGCAATCAGCCCCAAATCCTTGATTTGGCTAGGAAACAAAACACTGTTTTGGGCCCAGGAAGCAAAGGGAATGAGCTCGGCTGATTCTCCCCCACACTTCTTTATTTCTCCGTGCCCCTTCCGCATGCGCTTCGCGTGCCACTGGGCTTTGCTCTCCTCTTATTTCTTCATTGGAGGGTTCGGATGGACTTCGCCGTTCTTTCCCAACAAAAATGGAAAGGGCTGTATCACATCGAGATGTCGATTCGTTTTCCGAACCCAAATGAGATAGGGAATTAGTCACCTCTGTCCCTTCATCTTTTTGAAAGGAATCGAGGCACGGCCCGGCTCGCGTCGTTCCAACAACCGACGGGGAGCACCTCAGTATACGATCGTGCGCAGTAACTGGGAGTCCTATTACACCTAAGGCCAACTTCCATTCACCAAACCCAGGTTCATCTCGTGTAGTGATTGTGGACTCGTACAAGGATATGGAGTCAACGGTTGATGTATCAGACTCAACCCTGTCGTTCATAGCATGCATTCCCATCTGTGTTGCAACTGATTCGGTAAGCTACGTGTCCGGTGCACGGAAAACTGCCTTCGGTCTCCCAACCTTACTCATGGCAACCTTCCGGCCGCCCAACGACCTATAACGCTAGTCACTACTCTCACTGGGGCTAGGAAGTAAGCCCCACAACCCAAAGCGACGAAGAACAAATAGAATTTGCTACAAAAGCCGGCTAACGGGGGTATTCCTCCGTATGAGAACATTGTAATGGAGAAGGTCATAGCCGAAATAGGATTCGTTTTGGCTAGAGCGCCCAAATCTGCTATATATTTGACACGGGTTTGCCGTAATGCTGGAACTATGGCGAATGCATCTATCATCATTGATGCATAAATAAATATACCAATTAGTAGTGATTGAATTCCTTCTAAGGTTCCACATGAGAAACCAGTACGAATATAACCTACATGTCCAATCGAACTATGAGCTAGAGGTCTTTTGACTTCCGTTTGGGCCATGGCGGCCAGTGCTCCTAAGATCATAGAAGCAATGCTGCAGAAAAACAAGATTTGTTGTAATGTACCCCCATAGGAAGCAACAATAGAAACACATGACATATTTGCAGAAATAGGGGTTTTAGGCGCAATAGAAAGGAATGCTCTCACCGGGGTGGGTGAACCCTCATAGATAACAGGTGCCCACATATATAGAGTCAAAAGAGAGATTGAGTCCGAGGGAGAGGGGGGTTTTCTTGGGGCTCGAGAGATTGAATAGATAGGGCCCCACAAGTTGTTAATTCGCCGCTGGGAATTCACACAAAAGGGAAGGACTTATTCTCAACGAAAAAAGTGCTCTCTGAACCGAACGTGAAAGTTGTTTTCCATCAGACGGCTGTTCACGTAACTCCACTCTCGGCTTGGATTATATATTCATTTGGTCTGCTCTCGGCCATTCCACACGCTGCCTAGCAGAGACGTGGTTATTTGAAGTGGATTCTCTCTCATGTAGTAGATGCCGAACCTGCTGCTCAGTGGGCGGGCGCAGCAGCTACATGGACCCCTTTCTTTATGTTGTTACCAGCGCTTTCCCGGGCCGAGCCAGAATTCTTTATTAGAACCTCGGCAGGCAAAGCCCGAAGGAAGGCTGCTATCCCCTCGGCCTTCTTTCTTTTCGATGAAAAACAAATTGACATCTCAATCTCCAAAAGCGTTTTCCTTACCCAGCTAATATCCCCCCTTCGTCAAGCCTTTCCTTTAGTGGTAAGGGATATGCACCTTATCTGAACGTCGGCAGGCATTCCGGAATTCTCCTTTTTTGGCCCCGGGTGAACATAGGCTCAAACATGTTTGGAGGGGTCCTAGCTACGACATGCGTTCAATAAAAAAGCAAGCCTCTAGGAAGCTGCAGGGATTACAAAAAGAGGGTGCTTTCCTGTGTTGCACTAAAAAAAGGACAAAGGAGAAGACGCTCTTCGACTTTCTTTCTTCCTCCCGCGCCCGCCTAAGCCCGGCCCGCGTTAGAGGGGAAGATTAGCAAAGCGGAAAAAGACAGAGGGAGGGGGAGGTGCATCTTATTCTCTTCGCGAGAACTTCAGGATCAGAGAAGCATTCGGAAGGGGTGAGGCCTTCATTTCGTTGGCAGAAGCAGAAATGATCCAATCCATTCGGGGCTTCGGGGAACCTAAAAACGAACTCTGTTTACTTTTTTCATAGATAGATGATATATATAGGAATAATATATACATCCCTTTACTTTAGATGTCTATGTATCTATTTTGGAATCATCTCCCAATTCTCTTTTTTTCTAATTCGCACTGCTCTTTCTCTCTAAATTGCATCAAAGAAAATAGAGAGAGAGAGAGAGAG
>NW_025246893.1:0-2467 GCF_018294505.1 Triticum aestivum | reverse complement strand
GGGGGGGGGCTAAGTGCAGTTCTTTGAATCAAAGGTTTCATGAAATCGAAATCGATTCTTTTTTAGATAGATGGATAGATGGATGGATCTATCTTTCTATTCAGATATCTTTTGCAATCAGCCCCAAATCCTTGATTTGGCTAGGAAACAAAACACTGTTTTGGGCCCAGGAAGCAAAGGGAATGAGCTCGGCTGATTCTCCCCCACACTTCTTTATTTCTCCGTGCCCCTTCCGCATGCGCTTCGCGTGCCACTGGGCTTTGCTCTCCTCTTATTTCTTCATTGGAGGGTTCGGATGGACTTCGCCGTTCTTTCCCAACAAAAATGGAAAGGGCTGTATCACATCGAGATGTCGATTCGTTTTCCGAACCCAAATGAGATAGGGAATTAGTCACCTCTGTCCCTTCATCTTTTTGAAAGGAATCGAGGCACGGCCCGGCTCGCGTCGTTCCAACAACCGACGGGGAGCACCTCAGTATACGATCGTGCGCAGTAACTGGGAGTCCTATTACACCTAAGGCCAACTTCCATTCACCAAACCCAGGTTCATCTCGTGTAGTGATTGTGGACTCGTACAAGGATATGGAGTCAACGGTTGATGTATCAGACTCAACCCTGTCGTTCATAGCATGCATTCCCATCTGTGTTGCAACTGATTCGGTAAGCTACGTGTCCGGTGCACGGAAAACTGCCTTCGGTCTCCCAACCTTACTCATGGCAACCTTCCGGCCGCCCAACGACCTATAACGCTAGTCACTACTCTCACTGGGGCTAGGAAGTAAGCCCCACAACCCAAAGCGACGAAGAACAAATAGAATTTGCTACAAAAGCCGGCTAACGGGGGTATTCCTCCGTATGAGAACATTGTAATGGAGAAGGTCATAGCCGAAATAGGATTCGTTTTGGCTAGAGCGCCCAAATCTGCTATATATTTGACACGGGTTTGCCGTAATGCTGGAACTATGGCGAATGCATCTATCATCATTGATGCATAAATAAATATACCAATTAGTAGTGATTGAATTCCTTCTAAGGTTCCACATGAGAAACCAGTACGAATATAACCTACATGTCCAATCGAACTATGAGCTAGAGGTCTTTTGACTTCCGTTTGGGCCATGGCGGCCAGTGCTCCTAAGATCATAGAAGCAATGCTGCAGAAAAACAAGATTTGTTGTAATGTACCCCCATAGGAAGCAACAATAGAAACACATGACATATTTGCAGAAATAGGGGTTTTAGGCGCAATAGAAAGGAATGCTCTCACCGGGGTGGGTGAACCCTCATAGATAACAGGTGCCCACATATATAGAGTCAAAAGAGAGATTGAGTCCGAGGGAGAGGGGGGTTTTCTTGGGGCTCGAGAGATTGAATAGATAGGGCCCCACAAGTTGTTAATTCGCCGCTGGGAATTCACACAAAAGGGAAGGACTTATTCTCAACGAAAAAAGTGCTCTCTGAACCGAACGTGAAAGTTGTTTTCCATCAGACGGCTGTTCACGTAACTCCACTCTCGGCTTGGATTATATATTCATTTGGTCTGCTCTCGGCCATTCCACACGCTGCCTAGCAGAGACGTGGTTATCTGAAGTGGATTCTCTCTTATGTAGTAGATGCCGAACCTGCTGCTCAGTGGGCGGGCGCAGCAGCTACATGGACCCCTTTCTTTATGTTGTTACCAGCGCTTTCCCGGGCCGAGCCAGAATTCTTTATTAGAACCTCGGCAGGCAAAGCCCGAAGGAAGGCTGCTATCCCCTCGGCCTTCTTTCTTTTCGATGAAAAACAAATTGACATCTCAATCTCCAAAAGCGTTTTCCTTACCCAGCTAATATCCCCCCTTCGTCAAGCCTTTCCTTTAGTGGTAAGGGATATGCACCTTATCTGAACGTCGGCAGGCATTCCGGAATTCTCCTTTTTTGGCCCCGGGTGAACATAGGCTCAAACATGTTTGGAGGGGTCCTAGCTACGACATGCGTTCAATAAAAAAGCAAGCCTCTAGGAAGCTGCAGGGATTACAAAAAGAGGGTGCTTTCCTGTGTTGCACTAAAAAAAGGACAAAGGAGAAGACGCTCTTCGACTTTCTTTCTTCCTCCCGCGCCCGCCTAAGCCCGGCCCGCGTTAGAGGGGAAGATTAGCAAAGCGGAAAAAGACAGAGGGAGGGGGAGGTGCATCTTATTCTCTTCGCGAGAACTTCAGGATCAGAGAAGCATTCGGAAGGGGTGAGGCCTTCATTTCGTTGGCAGAAGCAGAAATGATCCAATCCATTCGGGGCTTCGGGGAACCTAAAAACGAACTCTGTTTACTTTTTTCATAGATAGATGATATATATAGGAATAATATATACATCCCTTTACTTTAGATGTCTATGTATCTATTTTGGAATCATCTCCCAATTCTCTTTTTTTCTAATTCGCACTGCTCTTTCTCTCTAAATTGCATCAAAGAAAATAGAGAGAGAGAGAGAGAG
>NW_025246892.1:0-2467 GCF_018294505.1 Triticum aestivum | reverse complement strand
ACCTGAGCATAGTTATGAGAATATCTAGGTATGATCATGTATATAGGCATCATGTCCGAGACAAGTAGACCGACTCCTGCTTGCATCTACTACTATTACTCCACACATCGACCGCTATCCAGCATGCATCTAGAGTATTAAGTTCATACGAACAGAGTAACGCTTTAAGCAAGATGACATGATGTAGAGGGATAAGCTCATGCAATATGATATAAACCCCATCTTGTTATCCTCGATGGCAACAATACAATACGTTTCTTGCTGCCCCTACTGTCACTGGAAAAGGACACCGCAAGATTGAACCCAAAGCTAAGCACTTCTCCCATTGCAAGAAAGATCAATCTAGTAGGCCAAACCAAACTGATAATTCGAAGAGACTTGCAAAAATAACCAACCATACATAAAAGAATTCAGAGAAGATTCAAATATTGTTCATAAATAAACTTGATCATAAACCCACAATTCATCGATCCCAACAAACACACCGCAAAAGAAGATTACATCGAATAGATCTCCACGAGAGAGGGGGAGAACATTGTATTGAGATCCAAAAAGAGAGAAGAAACCATCTAGCTAATAACTATGGACCCGAAGGTCTGAGGTAAATGCTACCTCTTGAGCACTGCGTTGGATTTCCCCGAAGAGGAGAGGATGATGCAGCAAAGTAGCGTAAGTATTTCCCTCAGTTTTTGAGAACCAAGGTATCAATCTAGTAGGAGACCACGCACAGGTCCCTCCTACCTACACAAAACGATAGCTACTCGCAACCAACGCGATTAGGGGTTGTCAATCCCTTCAAGGTCACTTACGAGAGTGAGATCTGATAAAGATGGTAAATAATATTTTTGGTAATTTTTGATAGATAGATGCAAAGTGAAAAGTAAAAGGCAAAGTAAAAATAAAGCAAGAAATAAAGCGATAGAGATTGATATGATGAGAATAGACCCGGGGGCCATAGGTTTCACTAGTGGCTTCTCTCAAGAGCATAGATTGTCTATGGTGGGTGAACAAATTACTGTTGAGCAATTGACAGAATTGAGCATAGTTATGAGCATATATAGAGAATGATCATGTATATAGGCATCACGTCCGAGACAAGTAGATCGAAACGATTCTGCATCTACTACTATTACTCCACTCATCGACCGCTATCTAGCATGCATCTAGAGTGTTAAGTTAAAAACAGAGTAATGCCTTATGTAAGATGACATGATGTAGAGGGATAAATTCATGCAATATGATAAAAAAAACCATCTTGTTATCCTCGATGGCAACAATACAATATGTACCTTGCTGCCCCTGCTGTCACTGGGAAAGGACACCGCAAGATTGAACCCAAAGCTAAGCACTTCTCACATTGCAAGAACTACCAATCTAGTTGGCCAAACCAAAAAGGATAATTCGAAGAGACTTGCAAAGATAACTCAATCATACATAAAAGAATTCAGAGAAGATTCAAATATTGTTCATAGATAAGCTAGATCATAAACCCACAATTCATCGGTCTCAACAAACAAGAAGAAGATTACATCGAATAGATCTTCACGAGAGAGGGGGAGAACATTGTATTGAGATCCAAAAAGAGAGAAGAAGCCATCTAGCTGAAGGAAATATGCCCTAGAGGCAATAATAAAGTTATTATTTATTTCCTCATATCATGATAAATGTTTATTATTCATGCTAGAATTGTATTAACCGGAAACATGATACATGTGTGAATACATAGACAAAACTATAGTCGCTAGTATGCCTCTACTAGACTAGCTCATTAGTCAAAGATGGTTATGTTTCCTAACCATAGACATGTGTTGTCATTTGATTAGTGGGATCACATCATTAGAAGAATGATGTGATTGACATGACCCATTCCGTTAGCCTAGCACTTGATCGTTTAGTATTTTGCTATTGCTTTCTTCATGACTTATACATGTTCCTGTAACTATGAGAATTATGCAACTCCCGTTTACCGGAGGAACACTTTGGGTACTACCAAACGTCACAACGTAACTGGGTGATTATAAAGGAGTACTACAGGTGTCTCCAAAGGTACATGTTGAGTTTGCGTATTTCGAGATTAGGTTTTGTCACTCTGATTGTTGGAGAGGTATCTCTGGGCCCTCTCGGTAATACACATCACTATAAGCCTTGCAAGCAATGTAGCTAATGAGTTAGTTATGGAATGATGTATTACGTAACGAGTAAAGAGACTTGCCGGTAACGAGATTGAACTAGGTATTGGATACCGAGGATCAAATCTCGGGCAAGTAACATACCGATGACAAAGGGAACAACGTATGTTGTTATGCGGTTTGACCGATAAAGATCTTCGTAGAATATGTAGGAACCAATATGGGCATCCAGGTCCCGCTATTGGTTATTGACCGAGAATGGTTCTAGGTCATGTCTACATAGTTCTCGAACCCGTAGGGTCCGCACGCTTAACATTTCGATGACAGTTTTATTATGA
>NW_025246891.1:0-2467 GCF_018294505.1 Triticum aestivum | reverse complement strand
GTACCCCGAAAACATCTAGGGGGACCACGAAACACAATTTCCACCGCCGTAACCTTCTGTATCCGCGAGATCCCATCTTGGAGCCTTCGCCGACACTCTGCCGGAGGTGGAATCAACCACAGAGGGCCTCTACATCAACATCCTTGCCCCTTTGATGATTTGTGAGTAGTTTACCACAGACCTACGGGTCCATAGTTATTAGCTAGATGGCTTCTTCTCTCTTTTTGGATCTCAATACAATGTTCTCCCCTCTCTTGTGGAGATCTATTCGATGTAAACTCTTTTAGCAGTGTGTTTGTCGAGATCCGATGAATTGTGGGTTTATGATCAAGTTTATCTATGAATAATATTTGAATCTTCTTTGAGTTCTTTTATGTATGATTGAGTTATCTTTGCAGGTCTCTTTGAATTATCAGTTTGGTTTGGCCTACTAGATTGGTCTTTCTTGCCATGGGAGAAGTGCTTAGCTTTGGGTTCAATCTTGCGGTGTCCTTACCCAGTGACAAAAAGGGTTGCAAGGCACGTATTGTATTGTTGCCATCGAGGATAACAAGATGGGGTTTATATTATATTGCATGAGTTTATCCCTCTACATCATGTCATCTTGCTTAATGCGTTACTCTGTTCTTATGAACTTAATACTCTAGATGCAGGTAGGAGTCGGTCGATGTGTGGAGTAATAGTAGTAGATGTAGGCAGGAGTCGGTCTACTTGTTATGGACGTGATGCCTATATACATAGTCATGCCTAGATAATCTCATAACTATGCGCTTTTCTATCATTTGCTCGATAGTAATTTGTTCACCCACCGTAATACTTATGCTATCTTGAGAGAAGCCACTAGTGAAACCTATGGCCCCCGGGTCTATCTCTTATCATATTTGCTTTCAATCTACCTTTATTTGCATCGTTACTTTTTGCATCTATATCATAAAATACCAAAAATATATTTATCTTATTATACTATCTTTATTAGATCTCACTTTCGCAAGTGGCCGTGAAGGGATTGACAACCCCTTTATTGCGTTGGTTGCGAGTTCTCAGTTTGTTTGTGTAGGTGCATGGGACTTTTGAGGAGCCTCCTACTGGATTGATACCTTGGTTCTTGAAACTGAGGGAAATACTTACGCTACACTTGCTGCATCACCCTCTCCTCTTCGAGGAAAACCAACGCAAGCTCAAGACGTAGCAAGAAGGATTTCTGGCGCTGTTGCTGGGGAGGTCTTCGCTCAAGTCAAGACACACCAAGTACCCATCACAAACCCATCTCCCTCACATTTACATTATTTGCCATTTGCCTCTCGTTTTCCTCTCCCCCACTTCACCCTTGCCATTTTATTCGCCCTCTCTTTCCCAATCTCCTCCTCTCTTTTCGCTTGTCGTTTTTCTGTTTGCTCGTGTGTTAGTTTGTTTACCTTGTCGTCATGGCTAGTCCTCCTATCCTTATTCTCACTCCCGAACATGAAATTCACAATTTTAAGCAAAGGGAGAGGGAAAGTTTAAAAGATGCTTGGCATAGAATTTGCAAGCTACTAGGAAGCTTGCTACTTTCGTTCTTCTCCGCAATTTTTATGTAGGCATTACTCCTTGGAATAGATGTGTTCTTGATATTGCTACCGGAGGTGATTTTATGAGTAGCCATACTTTTGATGCTTATAATGCTATGTTATATTTGTTTGGCCCACCACCTCTTTTGGTTAATGGAGTGGTTTTAACTCTAGAACATGTAATGCAATGGCTGGATATTATTGAAAATAAAATTGCCACTTTTGAGTTGATTGAAAATTTGGATAAAAAGATCCATAATCACATTACCCAATTGGATCTAGGGTTGGAGTTACTTTGAAAAATCTTAAAGAAAAAGAACCTATAGTCAATGAAAAAATAGATCTAGACTCTGCTAGAATCGGTAAACTTGAGGATATCATTACAAACTTAGGTTCCGCGTTTTCCCCCATGAAAAACACTCCAAAACCCCCTACTAAAACTGCAGTTTATTTATGTTCCTAAAAATAAGGGTGAATCTTCTAGTAAGGGAGACGCGGATCTCAAATCCATAAGTGTTCTTCCAAATTGTCTCTCTATCGTTAAGGAACCTTTCGCTACAAATGAATTTCTTGAATTTTTGCCTAAAGGTTTAGCCATTGCTAAAAGGGGATAAATCCCTAGAGATCACAAGCACTCTATTGATGAATTTAGTGCCAAAGATGGCACTCGTTAGATCTATCTTTATTTTTATGCCTAGCTAGGGGCGTTAAACGATAGCGCTAGTTGGGAGGCAACCCAATTTCCTTTGTGTTTTTTGTTTTTGCTCCTGTTTAGTAATAAATCTTGCATCTACCTTCTGTTTAGATGTGTTTTTATCTTTTAATTAGTGTTTGTGCCAAGTAGAACCTATAGGATAACCTACGATGATAGTTGATTTGATTCTGCTGAAAAACAGAAACTTTGCGCGCACGAATATAAT
>NW_025246890.1:0-2467 GCF_018294505.1 Triticum aestivum | reverse complement strand
GATGACACTAATGCATAGAGATCAGACTGTTTGAGGTCTGGTTGCTACAAGATGGTATCAGAGCACACGCTGACTGTAGGACACGACCACTAAGCTAAAGCCCTAGATCACTACTCTCTCTTCTCATTTCTGACTCCTCATCTTTTCTACTCTTTTAGGATGGCGGATGCAAGGAACAAGTTCACACAACAGGATGAAGATACACCCTTTGGACGCCACTTGAAGGAAGTTACTAGATACCTGAACATCGGAGTACCAAGCTTCACCGGGACCTACATCGCCACTTTACCAAAAGAGGAGCGTTGGATGATTCAAGTTCAAGTTCCAGGAAGGACATTCATGCCCGTCACTGAGCCCATAGAGTTTTCTTTTGATGCACCAACCTGTAGTCTAGGAAAGAGCATGGCAGACCACATCACAATGGGATGCATTGGAGAAGTTTAACACAAGGATCTCAAGGATACTATCTACCAGATTTGTGGGCGCCGAGATGAGCAATGGGAGATGATCAGCACCAGGAAGGATAGGTCAATTGTAGCTTTCATCCAGGAGTTAAACCAGCACATTCATCACTAGGAGAACCAGATGTGTGCAGGCATGATAGATCTGAAGAAGGCTATGACCAAGATCACGGAGATGGATGAAGAACTTAAGTCTGCACGCGATGGTTGTGAGGAAGAAATGATGACACTCGTGGAGAAGAATGATGATTTGAAGAAGAAGCTAAAAGTGTTTATGGAATTCCCCGCGACTGGAGGAGAAGATGATGATTGCACTTGTCCGGAGAACTACATCATCATCGACGACACCGACTCGGACCCAGACGATAGCGATGATGACTTTGTTGATGAAGCTGGAGCAGATATCATGGAGTCTTCGACCGATCAATTTTTCTAGTCGACCACCATAACAGTAGTACTTTTCCCCCATGTATATAGTATAGTCCGATCACTTTTGTAACAATAGTTAGACCGTTGTATGCCCTTGTTTGAATTGATTGAAGTGATGTTGTTTGTGTTTGTCTCATGATCATAAGGGTAGTGTTTTTATCTCTAGACCTCACTCTATTCTATATTCTCATCCTTTCTAAACCCTCAGATGCCTCCGAGACGTGACAATGGATTTGCTTTTCCACCGGAGCTCACTCAGTTGATGCAGCAGGAGAATGCATTGATGCAGATGCTAGTCCAGAATCAGAATCAGGGGAACAACAACAACACCAATAACAACAACAACCCACCGCCACCACCACCTATTGATCACTTAGCCCGTTTCTTGAGGCCGAATCCGTCGGTGTTCTCCAGTAGCACCGAGCCGATAGTTGTAGATGACTGGATCCGCAAGATGGGAAGGGAGTTGACCAGTCCAGGATGCACAAATGCGGAGAAGGTGCGTTTTGCCGCACATCAGCCTGATGGACCCGCAGCATCATGGTGGGAGAATTTCAAAGCCACTTACCCCATCGACACTATCACATGGGATCAGTTTCAGCAGGCTTTCCGTACTGCCCATGTTTCACCAGGAGCTATGGCCATGAAGAAGCGTGAGTTTCGCAACTTGCGCCATGGAGGACATACTGTTGGCCAGTATGTGGATGACTTTAGTAAGCTAGCACGTTATGCCCCAGATGACGTTGCTACGGATGCAGCTAAGCAGGAGAAGTTTCTGGAAGGATTGGATGATGAGCTAAGCATGCAGTTGATGGTAGCAACCTTCAACAACTACCAGGAGTTGGTAGACCGAGCTCTCGTGATTGAAGGGAAGCAGCAGCAGATTGACAGCCGCAAGAGGAAGTATGGACAAGGGAAGTACAACTCTGGAGCTCAGCAGAAGCCTCGTTTTACCCCGAACTCGGGAGGACCTTTTCAGCATACCCATGGAGGAGGGAGTTCACACAACCATAGTGGCCCCAAGAATGGTAATGGGAATGGAGGAAGCAATAGACAGAACCGTACCAACCCATCAACACCAGCCAAGAGGGATCTAAGCCACATTACATGTTTCAAATGCCAGAAGACTGGACATTATGCCACTAAATGTCCTGAAGCGAAGAATGGAAATGGCAATGGGAGCTCTAGGAAGAAGCTAACCCTTTCAACAAAGGATGGGTGAACCACATTAGCGTGGAGGAGGTTGAAGCCTAGCCAGATGCAGTAATACGTAAGTTTTTGGTTAAGTCATTTACTGCAATCGTTCTTTTTGATACTGGTGCATCGCATTCATACATATCAAGGGGATTTGTGGATAAGTATAAACTACCAACCCAAGCCCTTAGGTCATCCATGTTAGTAACCTCGCCAGGAGCAGAGTATATGGCTAGTCTATGGTGTGATTGGTTACCTTTAAGGATTGGTAACTACGTGTTTCCCTCGGACCTAATAGTTTTGGAGTCGTAAGGATTGGATGTGATATTAGGCATGGATTGGTTATCAAAGTATGGAGGGAAAATTGAATGCGCCAGTAAGTC
>NW_025246889.1:0-2467 GCF_018294505.1 Triticum aestivum | reverse complement strand
CTCGTCGCCGGCGATGTTTCTGACCACCCCAGCTCCACCCACTGCCACCACTCGACGCGGCTTCCTGCCGCATCACGTAGATAGTCTCCGCCACCCATTTGGTCGCCAGAGTGCAAATCCCGCACTACTCCGCCGTGTCTGGCGTCGCCGGCGGCTAGACGCCGGCGAGTTTGACTCTGTTTGACCCCTGTGTGGGCCCAGGTTGACCCCCCTGAGTCTATGACAGGTGGGGCTGGTCTGCTAATTAGTTTAGGATTAGTTTTAACTAAATTTAATTAGTTTAGTCATTGACATGTGGGCCCAGGCCCCACTGACAGCTAATTAGTGTTAATTTGATCCTGTTAATTAGTTGTGACACTGACAGACAGGGCCCACCAGTCAGGTTTGACCTGGCTGACCCAGTTGACCCGCTGACGCACACATATGTCATGCTGACGCATTAGTTCAATTACTGGATTTATTCTTTAATAGGAAATTCCAGAAAATAGCCAAAACTTCTAAAAATCATAGAAAATCAACCATAGCTCCAAATCAAACAAGTTACATATGAAAAATGATCAGAAAAAATCAATCTATCCATCTGTAATGGTTTCATGCATGACAAAACAAGTTAACCTTGCTGTTTAAGAAGAATAAGAAAATGCACTAATAAGGCCATGTTAAATGAGCTAACATTTGAATCTTTGATTCAAATGAGTTCATTCCATCCTATTTTAGCTTGCATTAGGTCAAGACACATTCATTTTGCCATGTCATAGCATGCATCATACTGTTGCATATTGTCATGTGTTGATTATGTTCGGTGTATCTTTCGTGGTAGGTTCTGCCTCCGAGGATAACCCTGAGTATCCGTCTGAAGGGCAGTACCCTACTACCACTACAACTGGCAAGCAACCATTGATCATTCCGATACAAACCCATGTTCTCGCTTCTGCTCTTGTTTACTGCATTAAGACAACGCAATTCAAACTGCTGTGTGCTACGCTAGTTGAACCCTTTTCCTCTGCATGACCTGTCATTGTCATAGTAACTAGATGAAACCCACTAGCATATGTAGGAGTTGATTGAGCCATGTATGTGTTTCCTACCTTGTTATGCCTGTTATGCTTAGAGTTGTGTCAGGTCTGGTCCATCTGGGTGATGGGCTAGAGTGAAATGGTTATATCAGTAATGTGAGGGATGTGATGAACATGATTTGGAAAAGGTATCGATGAGAGGCCATGTAGGAGTACATGGTGGGTTGTTTCATTGAGGCCATCCATAAGAACTGAGATCTGTATGTGTGATTTAAGATGCAGTTACTACCATATGTTGGGCCCAAAACCAATGGACCCTCTCGGCTTCTTAATCACGCTAGTACTCTGTCCAGGAGTTGCAAATAGTTTCTAGTGTTTGTAGGTTATGTGTTGGCGGCCGTGCGTAGCGCTGACCATAGGGGTGGGCTATGTTGCGGTAGATACACCGTGGCTGGGTATGCCGGGCGCCCGTTTGGCGTCTCGGGACCCTGTTCACATCGTTCGGGGCCGTATGTGGAAACCTCGGCTGGACTCCCTGCGGATGGAACCTGGATAGGCGATAAACCTGTACTAGGCACTTAAGTGTTTAGGTAGGCCGTGGCCGACACCCTCATTGGGCTTCCGCTTGAAGGTTGCCGAGTACATGTCGTGTAAGCGGCGGTAAGTGGTGAAAGCATGTATGAAGAAGTATACCCCTGCAGGGTTAACATCATCTATTCGAATAGCCGCATCCGCGGTAAAGGACTACTTGGTTGCCTATATAGTTCATAGACAAGTTAATGGTTACTACTAAAAGACTCAAGATAAGTGTGAGTACTGAGGATGGCCCTCTCGTAGGATGACGAGGGAGGATCCCCGGTGGAGTATTGTGTTGGTGAGTAGTGGACTCGTGTGCAAAAACTGTTTTATTAGTGGAGTTCCGTAGGATAGCCTAGCCAAGAGTCAAAGCTGGCTTGCTGCAATAACCCCACCACCTTCTTGAGAATGAGCATGTGTTGGGGAACGTTGCAGAAAACAAAAAATTTCCTATGGTTTCACCAAGATCCATCTAGGAGTTCATCTAGCAACGAGTGATTGGATTGCATCTACATACCTTTGTAGATCACGCGCGGAAGCGTTCAAAGAACGGGGATGAGGAAGGCTTACTCGACGTGATCCAAATCACCGGAGATCCTAGCGCCGAACGGACGGCACCTCCGCATTCAACACACGTACGGTCAGCGTAACGTCTCCTCCTTCTTGATCCAACAAGGGGAAGGAGAGGTTGAGGAAGATGGCTCCAGCAGCAGCATGACGGCGTGGTGGTGGTGGAGCTGCAGTACTCCGGCAGGGCTTCGCCAAGCTCTATGGAGGAGGAGGAGGTGTTGGAGAGGGAGAGGGAGGCACCAAAGGCATGGGGTAAGAAGTCCTCCATCTCCCCACTATATATAGAAGGGCCAAGGGGGGGGGGG
>NW_025246888.1:0-2467 GCF_018294505.1 Triticum aestivum | reverse complement strand
TGATTACTCGGACTCATCATGGAGTTATAATCGTTCCATAATACCAACATCATACCTCCTTTATATCCAATAGTAATTCATCTCTTCATCCTCGTGGGTTATCCACATACCGAGATAAAAACTTACACTTATGAAGTCCATACTCCACTTCATGGAACATCATTATCCTTTCCAGGGTCAAGTGTCCTTACATGGGAATATTGGCCATCTCTGCATGGCGCTTCTTCAACTGGGAAACGTGAAACACATCCTGAACTCCTGACAGTCCTTCGGGTGACTCCAACTTGTTGGCCACTTCTCCCATACGCTTCAAAACTCGGTATGGTCCTACAAATCTCGGGGCTAACTTTCCCTTAACTCCAATTTGTTTAACTCCTCGCAGAGGGGACACACGAAGACATGCTCTATCTCCAATTTCATAGACTACCTCCTTGCGTTTTTTTAGTCTGCATAACTCTTTTGCCTGGACTGAGCTACCTTCAGTCTATCTCGAATCAACTTAACATTCTCTTCTGACTCCTTGATCACATTTGGTCCAAACAACTGACGGTCTCCAACTTCATCCCACATACTCTTGGGGTATCACACATATCGAGACAAAACTCGTATTCATTTTGTCCGAAATCCACTCAGTGGGGTATCCTTATCTTTTCCAGGGGTCAAGGGTTCTTACATGGTACTACCACCCTTAAAATGCACAAATCTTCCATAGACCATATTTCTCATATCCTCAAAAATGGTCAAAATCCTTCTTCATAGAGTAACAACTCATAAAATCCATATCAGTACCAATGATGCTAACTTTATTCACTCTCAATTGATTACATTCTCTCGCTTTTCCATTACATGTCTTAACTCAACACCTCAATATAAAAGAAAATGTTCTCACTTCTACTACTCCATTTCTTTTGTTGCAAACTCACTATCTAGCACAAGTCTCCTTCTCCTTGGGGCATCCTCTGGCAAAGTGCCCTGCTCTATTACAACGAAAACATATTACTTCTGACAAGTCTTGAGGTTTCCTTTTTGGGCAACTGCTGAGGTAGTGCCCTGACTCCTTGCACCTGTAATAGGTGATATGACTTAGGTCCTTCCTGGTATCAGATCTACTTCTCTTCCTGGACTTTTCTGTTCCAATCATGGATTCTATTTCTTGTGGGTCATATTCTACTTCCTCCGTCGGGAATTCTACTAGATCCCCATTCAAACAATTTTGGGAGATGTGTCCTTTTTCTCCACATGAATAGCAAGACTTAGTGCAGGGTTTACTCGTGTCCTCTTTAGGTGTGTCCTCCACATCTTCTTTCATCACGGGTTCTTCTAAAATTTCCATAAGGGCTCCTTTCTTTACTTCTTTCTTCTGTTGTATGGTTCTTCGTACCATGGGGTAAATGTGACACTGAGTACGATAGTGGGTAGTCCCTTCACACAAGAAACAAGTAATCTGCCTGGTTGGGCATTCTTCAGCTGGGTGACTTCCTTCACAATTAGGGCATTCATCCTTGTGTTCTTTGTGGGTGTGTCCTATTTCTCCCCAAATCTTGCATGCACAAGGTTTCTTCATATCCTTTCCATAAGGCTTCAACTTCTGGGACACAAGATTAGATCTTTGTAGAGTCAACTTAAATTCTTTCCAAGTGCTTACTCCTTGCCATCCTATCATGGTTTGGTACATCCTCCACCAAGTAGCAGCACCTCTTTCAAAACTCTGAAGAGCATGTTGGGTCATATCATTTCCAACTATAGGGTTATTCTCCATGTGATCCTCCATGTTCTGAATCCATCGGTCTGTCCCCAATTGACTCATCGGTCCAGAAAATACAAGCTCATCTTCAATCATCCTCTATTGGGTCCAAGGGTTTGGGGTGAGATAAGAGAGATAGAGAGGGATTGATAGAGGCAAAGGTGTCCCGTCTTTCGATGAGATAGTGGCTATCGTTTTAGAGGAAGTCGACTTTGACGATCTGACTACGAACGTGCGAGGACGTCGCGCCTTAGCAATCGCTAAACCAACTCCGAGGGGTTATTGACCACGCCGGAGCACGATCAACCTGACCACGAGGGCCTGTTTCCTGCGAGCAAACTAAGAACAAGCAAGAAACTGAGATTGCAATCTGGATATTGCGAATATAATATGAAAGCTTTATTGATCACGATGGGGTTCTATGACGTCTTGGTCTGGTCGTTGGACACAAACAAAGTACGCGAAGTTGCAGCTATGGCGAACTTTTAATCTAAACAAAACCCAAAGTCTAAACGACGCCCTATGGGCTGTATATATGGAGGAAGAGGGGGGAATTTTGTGGCCCTTGGAGGAGGGGTCCGAAACCAACCCTAACTCTTGTTTCCCCACACATACGGACTCTAATAACAGCCTATACTTAAGTATTTCGAAAATACATGGGCCTAGCCCAATAATAAGGTGATGCAGCACCTAAAATAGCCTCTGGACGAAATTTATGAAGTG
>NW_025246887.1:0-2467 GCF_018294505.1 Triticum aestivum | reverse complement strand
TTAACCCATTTGACACAATATTTGCTTGCTTGGATTGAATGAATCAGAAATCGAGTTGTTGGTGCCCGCTTCCCAAATACATGCCCTGCCTTGGGCTCACCAATGATATTGATGCCTTCCATGCGTGGCAAACCCCCCTATTAAATAGCCAAGCTCCCAACCCCATTTTGCCTAGCCAGGCGATGTGGGATTCATCACTGAGTGGACAAGCCCCATGGGAGAGAATGATTGGCGTGGGCAAGATGAAGTCTTGTCGAGTATTTGGCCTTGTGTAGTTCCATAATATGGAGGTAGTCAGCCCACATGAGTAACTGGGTTGTCCCCTAGTCGCACAAGGCCACACACGACACTTAGATGATCATTACGGGCGCAACTATGTGTCGTCTATTGCGAGACCAAACAATATCTTGCCTGAAGTGCCTATGAAATGGGACAGCCCAACACGAAGGAGGACCATATATAGGCCTTAAGCCATGTGTTTTATGGTTTTATTTTTTTGCCATGTTTGTTTTCAGTTTTTTCTTTCTCCTTTTACATCCTTTTTTATTCTTTTTCATAGTTGTGACATTCTTATTCACAATTTATGTCGTTATATGTCCACCACTTTCATTTTCCACCAACAGCTGAACTACTGACCCACTACAATCGCTAGTACAATGCACGTCCATTGCTACGGGAACATGAATACAATAGTCATAGTTTAGCAATTGCATCGACCAATAAGTGAAAGGGATATATATAGTTGTTCCTTATGGACGGGGCTAGTCCAAAGTGGAATCTCCATTGTTTTTTGTGTTATGAGCATGGAGGATTGGTAGGAAAGAGGATATGTCACATTAGCAAACAAACATTGGACATTCTGAGTTTGGCTATATCAACAAGAACAATTCAATTCGACAATCAGATTCACTTTTGTGAGCAATACTTCTCCCGCAAACTGGTTTTGATCCTGCTTTTGTACTCTCTATGCAGTTTTTGAACGAAACCTTACACACTGCTCATGACCGATCAACTCGACTTGACTTATTATGGCTTGCGCTTCTCTAGTTGTCTTGCACGACGACAGACTTAAATAATACATCGGTTTTGCCATGTCTTCTGCAAATGGTTTCTTTTTTCGGGAGTATTGGGTTAGTTTTCATAATGTGCAAGTTTAGTTGGACCGAAGTGTAGATTCCACTTTTTTTAGAAAAAAGTATAAGCGGCTTAAAAAGTGGAATTTGAATTTTTTTACATAGCTCAAAATTGTTTTTTAGAAAATATTGGTACTTAAGACGAAAATTAATCTATATGAACATATTAATGCCTAGTACTAAAATGTGTGTACTAGGGTTGCTGATAATTTATAGTGCACTGTCGTATCAATTGCTCCTCCAACCCTCTATTCAAACTTACACACATTATTACTGCAACACAAAGTAACAAATCAATGCCTTGTGAAGGCATATATTCACATTGGTGTGATAAAAAAATTATCCCTAACCACGAGCACAGACACCTCATGTAATGAATTCCACCCAATATTGCACACTTGTGTGAAAAAGAAACATTGTGACTTGTTACCACACCTTTCTTGTAATCAAAGTATAATACGAAATCGTACATCACATGGACAAATGTGTGGTGTACTTCGATAAAGCAATAGAGACCATAGTAATTCTGCGTGAGAACATATTCAAGAGAAGTTCAGTTTTGCACAACCAAGGTATGTGATGAAATGTCCCTCCCCTATTTATTACTCCTCTACAATCAATTGATCCATCCACTTTTCCTTCCAGCTCTATAAAGTTGGGCGCAATAGAGAAAAGAGGGATGGTTGTTTGTAATTAGGCTGTCACTATGTATAAGACATACAAGACAATCATTGGCCTATGGGATATACCAAAAATTCCAAATAACATGCAAAACAAAGTGATTTTGCTTAACTGTCATGCAAGAAGCCTCTTAAGTACACAATTTAGGCGGGTCAACACATGTGGGTTGACCAGTGGTGTGGTTGATGGAAAATTTCTATTTGCATCTCATTAGAACTACATGGGGGCGGGGTTTGTTTCTTTGTGTGTGTGCCACACACAACTAGCAAGCATATGTTTGCTCCATAGCTGTGTCCTTAGTTTTCCCCATATTTTAGGCCGGAAAAGATTTTTTCCTAAATTGGTTGAGAGGAAATGGAAATAACTAACAAAATTCAACAAAAAACACCATGTCAGGGAAGATCCACCCCCTCCACTCGCACTAGATGGAGTTGAAAAAATCAAACTAATAAAGTCACATCATGGAAAATCCACACCCTTCCACTTACAAGAGACCGCGTCGTCTAACCGAGATCCATCTTCCCCATATCCTCACAGAAGGTTACATTGTAATGTGCAAGTTCCATTCTAAGGCCCACTTCTTCTAGGATAACGACAAATTCTCTAGCCAACCCGCCACTTGTTGAGACATACCGGAACCCTCCTCGACATCC
>NW_025246886.1:0-2467 GCF_018294505.1 Triticum aestivum | reverse complement strand
ATCTCCTTTTGTGCAGTTCCACCAAAATTAAGCAAAGTCGCCGGTGTGCCATTCAAGTTGAACTGCACAAAACACTCTTAAAACATAAGTGTTTCGCGCAGCGAAGCAAAATATCACAATAGCAAAAAGTTGAATAGATATCCCTGTTTTAACAGAGGCAAAAATGAATCAATTACTGGCAAAATAAAGGAGGATGGAAAATGCATCCACAAAAATAGTAATTCCGCCAATCCCTAACAAGTGTTGCAGTTTTGAACTAAGATTCAATAGTTAATTATGAGGAAAGTTGGTACTGAAAGTCGGTACTAACCTTTCAAGACCAAAATTTGAAACAACTCTTGAGGAAGACATAAAATTGATCTCAACACATATATGGAAATCCGGTCTACAATAGCAACAAGTTGAATAGATATCCCTGTTTTAACAGAGGCGAAAAAGGAATCATTTACTGGCCAATGAAGGAGGATGAAAATGCGGCCACAAATATGGTAATCGCGCTAATGCCTAACAAGTGTTGATGTTTTGAACTAAGATTCACTAGTTAATTCTGAGAGTGGCTTTGCTTAATTTTACCTGCGGCATTAGATTAACAAAAAACATAAACAGTTCTAGGGGAGAGTGGGTGCAACAACACCATGTGCTTCCATATACTTTTCAAGGGGGTGATGCAGAGTTTTGTTGTAACAAAGAAACAAGCATCATGTCTGGGTTGGAACAATTTTTTCCCACTCAATGGTAAAAGACAGCAGTTCAACATTTATCCAAAACAATACCAATACAAGTAGCACAACATCTCAAAGCACACTGCAACATCATGTGGATGAAAGTCGGTACTGACCTTTCTTGACCAAGAATTGAAACAACTTGCGTGGAGGACTTGAAAGAAATCCCAACACATATATGAAAATCCATGATCTCCTTTTGTGCAGTTCCACCAAAATTAAGCAAAGTCATTGGTGTGCCATTCAAGTTGAACTGCACAAAACACTCTTAAAACATAACTGTTTCATGTAGCGAAACAAAATGTCGCAATAGCAAGAAGTTGAATAGATATCCCTGTTTTAACAGAGGCAAAAAAGGAATCAATTACTTGCAAAATAAAGGAGGATGGAACATGCGGCCACAAAAATAGTAATTCCGCCAATCCCTAACAAGTGTTGCAGTTTTGAACTAAGATTCAGTAGTTAATTATGAGGAAAGTTGGTACTGAAAGTCAGTACTGACCTTTCAAGACCAAAATTTGAAACAACTCTTGAGGAAGAGCTAAAATAGATCTTAACACATATATGGAAATCCGGTCTACAATAGCAACAAGTTGAATAGATATCCCTGTTTTCATAGAGGCGAAAAATGAATCAATTACTGGCCAATAAAGGAGGATGAAACATGCGGCCACAAATATGGTAATCCCGCCAATCCCTAACAAGTGTTGCAGTTTTGAACTAAGATTCAGTAGTTAATTCTGAGAGTGGAATTGCTTAATTTTACCAGTGGCATTAGATTAACAAAAAACATAAACAGTTCTAGGGGAGAGTGGGTGCAACAACACCATGTGCTTCCATCTACATATAAAGGGGGTGATGCAGAGCTTTGTTGTAACAAAGAAACAAGCATCATGTCTGGGTTGGAACAATTTTTTACCACTCAATGGTAAAAGGCAACAGTTCAACATTTATCCAAAACAATACCAATACAAGTAGCACAACATCTCAAAGGACACTGCAACATCCTGTGGATGAATGTCGGTACTGACCTTTCTTGACCAAGATTTGAAACAACTTGCGTGGAGGACTTGAAAGAAATCCCAACACATATATGAAAATCCATGATCTCCTTTTGTGCAGTTCCACCAAAATTAAGCAAAGTCGCTGATGTGCCATTAAGTTGAACTGCACAAAACACTCTTAACACATAAGTGTTTCGTCTAGCGAAACAAAATGTCCAATAGCAAAAAGTTGAATAGATATCCCTGTTTTAACAGAGGCAAAAAGGAATCAATTACTGGCAAAATAAAGGAGGATGGAACATGCGGCCACAAAAATAGTAATTCCGCCAATCCCTAACAAGTGTTGCAGATTTGAACTAAGATTCAGTAGTTAATTATGAGGAAAGTTGTTTTTGAAAGTCGGTACTGACCTTTCAAGACCAAAATTTGAAACAACACTTGAGGAAGACCTAAAATTGATCTCAACACATATATGGAAATCCGGTCTACAATAGCAACAAGTTGAATAGATATCCTTGTTTTAACAGAGGCAAAAAAGGAATCAATTACTGGCCAATAAAGGAGGATGAAACATGTGGCCACAAATATGGTAATCCCGCCAATCCGTAACAAGTGTTGCAGTTTTGAACTAAGATTCAGTAGGTAATTCTGAGAGTGGCATTGCTTAATTTTACAAGTGGCATTAGATTAACAAAAAACATAAACAGTTCCAGGGGAGAGTGGGCGCAACGACACCATGTG
>NW_025246885.1:0-2467 GCF_018294505.1 Triticum aestivum | reverse complement strand
AATATTAATCCCGAAGGTAGATGTAGAGGTAGCGTGCCGACTGCGATCACATCGACTTTGGAACCGTTTCCCACGCGCATCGTCACCTCGTCCTTAGCCAATTTTCGCTTAATCCGTAGTCCCTGTTTCGAGTTGCAAATATTAGCAACAGAACCAGTATCAAATACCCAGGTGCTACTGCGAGCATTGGTAAGGTACACATCAATAACATGTATATCACATATACCTTTGTTCACCTTGCCATCCTTCTTATCCGCCAAATACTTGGGGCAGTTCCGCTTCCAGTGACCAGTCTGCTTGCAGTAGAAGCACTCAGTTTCAGGCTTAGGTCCAGACTTGGGTTTCTTCTCTTGAGCAGCAACTTGCTTGCCGTTCTTCTTGAAGTTCCCCTTCTTCTTCCCTTTGCCCTTTTTCTTGAAACTAGTGGTCTTATTGACCATCAACACTTGATGCTCCTTCTTGATTTCTACCTCCGCAGCTTTCAGCATTGCGAAGAGCTCGGGAATAGTCTTGTTCATCCCTTACATATTATAGTTCATCACGAAGCTCTTGTAGCTTGGTGGCAGTGATTGGAGAATTCTGTCAATGACGCAATCATCTGTAAGATTAACTCCCAATTGAATCAAGTGATTATTATACCCAGACATTTTGAGTGTATGCTCACTGACAGAACTGTTCTCCTCCATCTTGCAGCTATAGAACTTATTGGAGACTTCATATCTCTCAATTCGGGCATTTGCTTGAAATATTAATTTCAACTCCTGAAACATCTCATATGCTCCATGACGTTCAAAACGTCGTTGAAGTCCCGATTCTAAGCCGTAAAGCATGGCACACTGAACTATCGAGTAGTCATCATCTTTGCTCTGCCAGACGTTCATAACATCCGGCGTTGCTCCTGCAGCAGGCCTGGCACCCAGCGGTGCTTCCAGGATGTAATTCTTCTGTGCAGCAATGAGGATAATCCTCAAGTTATGGACCCAGTCCGTGTAATTGCTACCATCATCTTTCAACTTTGCTTTCTCTAGGAACGCATTAAAATTCAATGGAACAACAGCACGAGCCATCTATCTACAATTAAACATAAACAAGCAAGATACTTATCAGGTACTAAGTTTCATGACAAATTTAAGTTCAATTAATCATATTACTTAAGAACTCCCACTTAGATAGACATCCCTCCAATCCTCTAAGTGATTACGTGATCCAAATCAACGAAACCATGTCCGATCATCACGTGAGATGGAGCAGTTTCATTGGTGAACATCACTATGTTGATCATATCTACTATATGATTCACGCTCGACCTTTCGGTCTCCGTGTTCCGAGGCCATATCTGTATATGCTTGGCTCGTCAAGTATAACCTGAGTATTCCGCGTGTGCAACTGTTTTGCACCCGTTGTATTTGAACGTAGAGCCTATCACACCCGATCATCACGTGGTGTCTCAGCACGAAGAACTTTCGCAACGGTGCATACTCAGGGAGAACACTTCTTGATAATTTAGTGAGAGATCATCTTATAATGCTACCGTCAATCAAAGAAAGATAAGATGCATAAAAGATAAACATCACATGCAATCAATATAAGTGATATGATATGGCCATCATCATCTTGTGCTTGTGATCTCCATCTCCGAAGCACCGTCGTGATCACCATCGTCACCGGCGTGACACCTTGATCTCCATCGTAGCATCGTTGTCGTCTCGTCAAGCTTGTGCTTCCACGACTATCGCTACCGTTTAGTGATAAAGTAAAGCATTACAGCGCGATTGCATTGCATACAATAAAGCGACAACCATATGGCTCCTGCCAGTTGTCGATAACTCGGTTACAAAACATGATCATCTCATACAATAAAATTTAGCATCATGTCTTGACCATATCACATCACAACATGCCCTGCAAAAACAAGTTAGACGTCCTCTACTTTGTTGTTGTAAGTTTTACGTGGCTGCTACGGGCTTAAGCAAGAACCAATCTTACCTACGCATCAAAACCACAACGATAGTTTGTCAAGTTGGTGCTGTTTTAATCTTCGCAAGGACCGGGCGTAGCCACACTCGATTCAACTAAAGTTGGAGAAACTGTCACCCGCAAGCCACCTATGTGCAAAGCACGTCGGAAGAACCGGTCTCGCGTAAGCGTACGCGTAATGTCGGTCCGGGCCGCTTCGTCCAACAATACCGCCGAACCAAAGTATGACATGTTGGTAAGTAGTATGACTTATATCGCCCACAACTCACTTGTGTTCTACTCGTGCATATAACATCAACATATAAAACCTAGGCCCGGATGCCACTGTTGGGTAACGTAGTAATTTCAAAAAAATTCCTACGCACACACAAGATCATGGTGATGCATAGCAACGAGAGGGGAGAGTGTGATCTACGTACCCTTGTAGATCGACAACGGAAGCGTTTGGTTGATGTAGTCGTACATCTTCACGGCCCGACCGATCAAGCAC
>NW_025246884.1:0-2467 GCF_018294505.1 Triticum aestivum | reverse complement strand
GTCGCCGGTGGGTTTGACCCACTTTGACCACGGCAGGACACCCCCTGAGTCCCTGACAGGTGGGCCCAGCCCTGTAGCTAATTAGGATTAGTGCTAACCACTGTTAGTTAACCCCCTGACACTGACCAGTGGGCCCCAGCGCCACTAATCCCTAATTAGGATTAATTTAAACCTGTTAAACCCCCTGTCACTGACGTGTGGCCCCCACACGTCAGGTTTGACCCCAGACAGCCGCAGTTGACCACTGACGTCATGCTGACGTCATGCTGGCGCAATAATTATAATTTCTGGATTTAATTTAAATCAGGAAATTCCAGAATATTATTTAAACTTCAAAAATTCATAACTTTTAATCTGTAACTCCAAATTGGACAAATTATATATGAAAAATGATCAGAAAAATCCAATCTATCCATCTGTACTATTTTCATGCATGACCAAACAAGTTAAATTGATGTTTCAAGCAGAACAAGGAAAAGCACTTTAAAGAGGCCATGTTTGAGTTTGAAATTTGAATCTTTGATTCAAATTTGTTCAAACCCTTCTGGTTTTAGTTGCATTAGCCCAACACACTCATATTGCCATGATTCATGCATGCATCATATTGTTGCACATTGTTTGGTAATGCTTGTGTATCGATGTCCTTTGCGACAGGTTTTGCCCCCGAGGAGTACCGTGATTACCCTAACGAAGAACCGTATCAGTGCATCGAACCATCAGGCAAGAAACCAACCAGTTGATCATATCGATACAATCCCATGTTCTCGCCCCTGCTCTCTTTTACTGCATTAAGACAACGCGCTTCAAACTGCTGTGTGCTACGGTAGTTGAACCCATTTCCTCTGCATGACCTGTCATTGCCACAGTAACTAGATGAAACCCACTAGCATGTGTAGGAGTTGATTGAGCCATGTGTATGTATTGTTCCTACCTTGCTATGCCTGCTATGCTTAGAGTCGTGTCAGGTCTGGTTCATCTGGGTGATGGGCTAGAGTGAAATGTTAATGTCAGTAATGAGAGTGGTGTGGTGAACACGATTTGGTAAAGGTATCGATGAGAGGCCATGTAGGAGTACATGGTGGGTTGTTTCATTGAAGCCGACCTTAAGCACTGAGATCTGTATATGTGATTTAAGATACAGCTACTACCATGCATTGGGCCCTGAAATATGACCCCGCTCGACTTCTTATTCACCCTAGCTCTCTGTCCAGGAGTTGCAAGTAGTTTCTGGTGTTTGTAGCCTACTGGAGGCCGTGGACAGCGCTGACCGTAGGGGTGGGCTGTGATGCGGTAGGTACGTGGCCGGGTGTACCGAATACCCGTTAGGTATCTCGGGAACCTTGTTCACATCGTTCGGGGCCGTATGGGAAACCTCGGCCGGACTCCCTGCGGATGGAACCTGAATAGGCGATAAACCTGGACTAGAGGCTTAAGTGTTTAGGTAGGTCGTGGTCTACACCCACGTCGGCTTTCGTTTGAAGTCTGCCGAGCACATGTCGTGTGCAGACGCTAAGTGGTGGAAACATGTATGAAGAAGTACACCCCTACAGGGTTATCATAATCTATTCGAATAGCCGCGTCCGCGGTAAAGGACTACTTGGTTGCCGATACAGTTCATAGACAAGTAAATGGAAACTACTAAAAGCCTCAAGATAAGTGTGAGTGCCGAGGATGGATCTTCCGTAGGAAGACGGAGGTGGATCCTCGGTAGTGTATTGAAGTGGTGAGTAGTGGACTCGTGTGCGCAAAACCATTTCAAGTTGGAGTATCGTAGGATAGTCTAGCCAAGAGTCAAAGCTGGCTTGCTGCAATAACTCCACCAACCCTTATTGATAATATGCATGTATGTAGGATCTGATGTAAGTCTTGCTGAGTACCTTTGTACTCATGTTGCTATAATCTACATTTTTACAGAAGATGCTGCAACCCCTTCTGATGGGTTCTATGTAGACGTTGACATCAACGAGTAGGCTAAGGACCCAGGTGGTGACCCTGAGCTTGTGATGGACCACGTAGTATAGCTAGGCTTTCCAAGCCTCTTTTATTTTACTAGTTGTCTGTACTCAGACAATGTACTTCCGCTGCTGGTTTGTATGACTGTATGACTAGTATGTTGGGTCGTGAGACCCGTACCTTTGTGTATGATATGTATGGCTCCCTGGGCCTTAAATAAAGTACTTGTGTCGTAGAGTCATGTTGTGATGCTTCGTTGTATTTGCACATATCGAGCATATTGCGTGTATGATTGAAATGCTTGGTATGTGTGGGATCTGACTATCTAGTTGTTTATCTTTAGTAGCCTCTCTTACCGGGAAATGTCTCCTAGTGTTACCGCTGAGCCATGGTAGCTTGCTACTGCTCTGGAACACTTAGGCTGGCCGGCATGTGTCCTTCTTCGTTCCTGTGTCTGTCCCTTCGGGGAAATGTCACGCTTTGAGTACCGGAGTCCTGTTAGCCCGCTACAGCC
>NW_025246883.1:0-2468 GCF_018294505.1 Triticum aestivum | reverse complement strand
TGGGATTGCAGCATCGACATTCATTTTCACCCATTCAACTTCTGGGTGTACCCACTTCTTTAGCCGGACACTAGAGATGGTGGGCATTGTATCATGTTTCTTCTCAGGAACGAGAGCCAAATCAACAAGGTATTTTTTTATACAAAACACGCATGGACTGAGGCCATTGATACTCTTGTTCATGTATATCCTTTTCGCGAACCCACGATATTGCCGAAAGTGTAACAATGGCTTTGAATCATCACTTACTGTACTTTGCAACTCAACTAACCACAATCATTAGTGATTGGGACCATATGCTCAACATACAAGTTTCATCTCGAGGGGGCGTACACGAACCGGTGTTCGCAGCATCCTCTCTTCGGGGCGAGCCCTATCGATGATTTCATTCTATACAATGTCAAAACCTGAAATACCAACGGTAGTTTCCAAGTGCCATCTCTATTCGACTCCCATGCTTATTCTTGAACGCTTGAAAATGTAGCATGAGCATGTTGACAATCATTCTAGACTACATGAATAACTAGTGCTAGTCCTTGACCTCTAGCTTTTGCCCAAAGCCGAGCCTCCTCCTTGATTGGGCGGACGAGCTCGCCGGTAGATCGCCGAAGGTCGTTGAACAGAGCGATGTTTTGATGCTTCGAGATACTCCATGCGGTTAGGGCTATAAGAGAGTTGAGGCCCTTCACCAAACTTGCCGGAGAAGCGGCAAGCGAGGCAGACCACCACGGGAAGAAGGGCGCGTCGGCGCTTGGCAGAAGAACCGGCAAGGCGACGCCAGGATAATATCTCATGCCAGGTGATCTTCGAGAAGACGGACTAGACAAATAGGTGATCAATGGTCTCAAGCTCCTGGTTGCGCAACTTGGATAGAGGGTCGTGAATTAACCATCGCACGCTCTACGTTCCGCAGTCCAGCAGCGGTCCAGGGAGGCTAACAAGAGAAAAACTTGACGTTCATCGGTGCCCAACACTTCCATATGGGCCGCCAATTGAGCGTGATGGTGGAGCCATTCGTGTATTGCTCGTTCTGGGTCAAGTTCCAAGAGATCTTGTCGGGCACGTCAGAAAGCTCGATCTACTGAATACGCGACCATAGACCAAAGTATTCGATCGTGGCGGCCAGTCCCAGGGAACCATGCATATCGCAGATCCAGGATCGGTCGGTGATCCTATCGCACACCGATCTGCAGCGCCTCGGCCTGCGTGGGCTGTGGGGTAGATGTGTAGGCATGATCTCGGCAACGGACTGTCCCTAGAGCCAATGGTCAGACCAGAACCAGCAAGTACGACCATCCCCCAAGGTTCGAGTCATGGAAGTGCGAAAGAACTGGTTGGCCCCTCCCTCTGGGCCCGTCCCCTGTCTCGTGGGCCCCCCTGGAGCTCCAACGACCTCAACTCCAACTCCATATATTCCGTTTCGTGTTGAAAAAATCAAAGAAAAAAAGTTTCGTCGTGTTTTACGACACGGAGCCACCGCCAAGCCCTAATCTCTCTCAGGAGGACTGATCTGGAGTCCATTCGGGGCTCCGGGGAGGGGGATTCGTCGCCGTCGTCATCATCAACCATCCTCCATCACCAATTTCATGATGCTCACCGTCGTGCGTGAGTAATTCCATCGTAGGTTTGCTGGACGGTGATGGGTTGGATGAGATTTACCATGTAATCAAGTTATTTTTGTTAGGGTTTGATCCCTAGTATCCACTATGTTCTGA
This sequence comes from Triticum aestivum, assembly GCF_018294505.1. Taxonomy (NCBI): domain Eukaryota; kingdom Viridiplantae; phylum Streptophyta; class Magnoliopsida; order Poales; family Poaceae; genus Triticum; species Triticum aestivum. The sequence goes on along the minus strand of NW_025246883.1, from coordinate 753 downwards.
GATTGAGGTTGCTATGACTTTGCTATGCTTAATGCTTGTCACTAGGGCCCAAGTGCGATGATTTCAGATCTGAACCTATTATTTTCATGAATATATGTGAGTTCTTGATCCTATCTTGCAAGTCTAAAGTCACCTATTATGTGTTATGATCCGACAACCCCGAAGTGACAATAATCGGGATACTTCTCGGCGATGACCGTAGTTTGAGGAGTTCATGTATTCACTATGTGTTAATGCTTTGGTCTGGTACTCTATTAAAAGGAGGCCTTAATATCCCTTAGTTTCCACTAGGACCCCACTGTCACGGGAGGGTAGGACAAAAGATGTCATGCAAGTTCTTTTCCATAAGCACGTATGACTATATTCGGAACACATGCCTACATTATATTGATGAACTGGAGCTAGTTCTATGCCACCCTATGTTATAGCTATTACATGAGGAATCACATCCGACATAATTATCCATCACTGATCCAATGCCTACGAGCTTTCCACATATTGTGCTTCGCTTATTTACTTTTCCGTTGCTACTGTTACAACTACTACAAAACGGTTATCTTTACTTTTGCCACTGTTACCATTACTTCCATACTACTTTGCTACTAAATACTTTGCTGTAGATACTAAGTTATCCAAGTGTGGTTGAATTGACAACTCAACTGCTAATACTCAAGAATATTCTTTGGCTCCCCTTGTGTCGAATCAATAAATTTGAGTTGAATACTCTACCCTCGAAAGCTGTTGCGATCCCCT
>NW_025246882.1:0-2468 GCF_018294505.1 Triticum aestivum | reverse complement strand
CAAAAAGAAAATAAGAAAAAAAAAGAAAAAGAAAAAAAATGAAATGAGAGAAAAAGAGAGAAGGGACAATGCTACTATCTCTTTTTCCACACTTGTGCTTCAAAATAGCACCATGATCTTCATGATAGAGTCTCCTATGTTGTCACTTTCATATACTAGTGGGAATTTTTCATTATAGAACTTGGCTTGTATATTCCAATGATGGGCTTCCTCAAAAGTGCGCTAGGTCTTCGTGAGCAAGCGAGTAGGATGCACACCCACTTAGTTTCTTTTGTTGAGCTTCCATATATTTATAGTTCTAGTGCATCCATTGCATGGCAATCCCTACTCACTCACATTGATATCTATTAATGGGCATCTCCATAGCCCGTTGATACGCCTAGTTGATGTGAGACTATATTCTCCTTTTTGTCTTCTCCACAACCACCATTCTATTCCTCATATAGTGCTATGTCCATGGCTCACGCTCATGTATTGCGTGAAAGTTGAAAGAGTTTGAGATTACTAAAGTATGAAACAATTGCTTGGCTTGTCATCAGGGTTGTGCATGATTAAATACTTTGTGTGATGAAGATAGAGCAACAGCCAGACTATATGATTTTGTAGGGATAACTTTCTTTGGCCATGTTATTTTGAGAAGACATGATTACTTTGATTAGTATGCTTGAGGTTTTACTATTTCTTATGTGAATATGAACTTTTATTTTGAATCATTTGGATCTGAACATTCATGCCACAATAAAGAGAAATTACTTTGAGAATCATGCTAGGTAGCATTCCACGTAAAAAATTCTGTTTTTATCATTTACCTACTCGAGGACGAGCATGAATTAAGCTTGTGGATGCTTGATACGTCTCCAACGTATCTATATATTTTGATTGTTCCATGCTATTATATTACCTATTTTGAATGATTATGGGCTTTATTATACAATTTTATATTACTTTTGGGACTAACCTATTAACCGGAGGCCCAGCCCATATTGCTGTTTTATTGCCTGTTTCAGTATTTCGAAGAAAAGGAATATCAAATGGAGTCCAAACGGAATGAAACCTTCGGCAACGTGATTTTTTGGAAGAATATCATCCTGGAGACGTGGAGTTCAAGTCAGAAAATACTCGAGGACTCCACGAGATAGGAGGGCGTGCCCCCCTTGTAGGGCGCTCCCCCTGTCTCATGGGCCCCTCGAGCACCTCCCAACCGACTTCTTTCGTCTATATAGTCCCACGTACCCTAAAAACATACACGAAGAAGATAGATCGGGAGTTCCGCCGCTGCAAGCGTCTGTAGCCACCAAAAACCTCTCGCGAGCCCTTCCCGTCACCCTGCCGGCGGGGGGATCCTTCACCAGTGGCCATCTTCATCATCCCAGCGCTCTCCATGACGAGGAGGGAATAGTTCACCCTCGGGGCTGAGGGTATGTACCATTAGCTATGTGTTTGATCTCTCTCTCTCTCTCTCGTGTTCCCTCTATGGCACTATCTTGATGTATCCCGAGCTTTGCTATTGTAGTTGGATCTTATGATGTTTCTTCCCATCTACTCTCTTGTGATGAATTGTGTTTCCCCTTTGAAGTTATCTTATCGGATTGAGTCTTTTATGAGAACACTTGATGTATGTCATGCCATGCTTATCTGTGGTGACAATGTGATATCATGTTCCTCTTGATGTATGTTTTGGCGACCAACTTGCGGGTTCCGCCCATGAACCTATGCATAGGGGTTGGCACTCGTTCTTGACTCTCCGGTAGAAACTTTGGGGCACTCTTTGAAGTACTTTGTGTTGGTTGGATGAATCTGAGATTGTGTGATGCATATCGTATAATCATGCCCATGGATACTTGAGGTGACAATGGAGTATCTAGGTGACATTAGGGTTTTGGTTGATTTGTGTCTTAAGGTGTTATTCTAGTACGAACTCTTTTATAGATCGATCCGAAAGAATAACTTTGAGGTGGTTTCATACCCTACCATAATCTCTACGTTTGTTATCCGCTATTAGTAGCTTTGGAGTGACTCTTTGTTGCATGTTGAGGGCTTGTTATATGATCTATCTATGTTATTATTGTTGAGAGAACTTGCACTAGTGAAAGTATGAACCCTAGGCCTTGTTTCCTATCATTGCAATACCGTTTACGCTTAGTTTTATCACTTGTTACCTTGCTGTTTTTATAATTTCAGATTACAAAAACCTATATCTACTATCTATTTTGCAGTTGTATCTTCATCTCTTCGCCGAACTAGTGCACCTATACAATTTACCATTGTATTGGGTGTGTTGGGGACACAAGAGACTCTTTGTTATTTGGTTGCAGGGTTGCTTGAGAGAGACCATCTTCATCCTACGCCTCCTACGGATTGATAAACCTTAGGTCATCCACTTGAGGGAAATTTGCTACTGTCCTACAAACCTGTGCACTTGTAGGCCCAACAACGTCTACAAGAAGAAGGTTGTGTAGTAGACATCA
>NW_025246881.1:0-2468 GCF_018294505.1 Triticum aestivum | reverse complement strand
TCGTTTGCTGCTCTAGTGAAGAATCCCAAGGTTGAACCCAAACCCGAGACTAAGTGCTTCTGTAATGAGAGGAACGGTCACTGAAGCAGTACTACCCTAGATACTTGGTAGATGAGAAGGCAGGCAAGGTCGACAGAAGTATATTGGATATACGTTATATGAATGTGTACTTTACTAGTACTCCTAGCAGCACCAGGGTATTAGATACTGGTTCGGTTGCTAAGTGTTAGTAACTCGAAATAAAAGCTGCGGAATAAATGGAGACTAGCTAAAGGTGAGATGACGATATGTGTTGGAAGTGTTTCCAAGGTTGATATGATCAAGCATCGCATGCTCCCTCTACCATCGAGATTTGGTGTTTGCGTTGAACATGATTGGATTATGTTTACCGCAAAACGGTTATTCATTTAAGGAGAATAATGGTTACTCTGTTTATTTGAATAATACCTTCAATGGTCTTGCACCTAAAATGAATCTCGATCGTAGTGACACACATGTTCATGCCAAAAAGATATAAGATAGTAATGATAGTACCACATACTTGTGGCACTGCCACTTGAGTCATATTGGTGTAGAACGCATGAAGAAGCTCCATGTAGGTGGATCTTTGGACTCACTCATTTTTGAAAAGATTGAGACATGCGAACCATGTCTATTGGTATATATGCATGAAGAAACTCCATACAGATGGATCGTTTGGACTCACTTGATTATGAATCACTTGAGACATGCAAATCATACCACATGGGCAAAATGACTGAAAGTCCTCGTTTTCAGTGAGATGGAACAAGAGAGCAACTTATTGGAAGTAATACATTTTGATGTACGCAGTCCAATGAGTGCTGAGGCATGCAGTGGACATCGTTATGTTCTTACTTCACAGATGATTTGAGTAGATGCTGAGTGTATTTACTTGATGAAACACTAGTCTGAATTATTGAAAGGTTCAAGTGATTTCAGAGTGAAGTTGAAGATCGTCGTGACAAGAGGATAAAATGTCTGTGATATGATCATAGAGATGAGTATCTGAGATACGAGTTTGGCACACAATTGAGACATTGTGGAAAGTGTTTCACAATTAATACCGCCTGGAACACCATAGTGTGATGGTGTGTCCGAACATCATAACTGCACCCTATTGGATATGGTGCATACCATGATGTTTCTTATCAAATTACCACTATCATTTATGGGTTAGGCATTAGAGACAACCGCATTCACTTTAAAAGGGGCACCACGCAATTCCGTTGAGACGACACCGTTTATAGAAACCTAAGTTGTCGTTTCTTAAAAGTTTGGGGCTGCGATGCTTATTTGAAAAAGTTTCAGGCTGATAAGCTCGAACCCAAAGCGGATAAATGCATCTTCATAGAATACCCAAAAACAGTTGGGTATACCTCCTATTTCAGATCTGGAAGCAAAAGTAATTGCTTCTAGAAACGAGTCCTTTCTCGAGGAAAAGTTTCTCTCAAAAGAATTGAGTGGGAGGATGGTGGAGACTTGATAAGGTTATTGAACCGTCGCTTCAACTAGTATGTAGCAGGGCACAGGAAGTTGTTCCTGTGGCACTTACACCAATTGAAGTGGAAGCTTATGATGGTGATCATGAAACTTCGGATCAAGTCACTACCAAACCTCATAGGACGACGAGGATGCGCACTACTTCAGAGTAATGCGTGATCCTGCCTTGGAAGTCATGTTGCTAGACAACTATGAACCTACGAGCTATGGAGAAGCGATGGTGGGCCCATATTCCGACGAATGGCTCGAGGCCATGAAATCCGAGATAGAATCCATGTATCAGAACAAAGCATGGACTTTGGTGAACTTGCCCGATGATCGGCAAGCCATTGAGATAAATGGATCTTTAAGAAGAAGACTGGACGGTAATGTTACCGTCTATGAAGCTCGACTTGTGGCAAAGAGTATTTTCACAAGTTCAAGGAGTTGCTACAACGAGTTTTTTTCTCATCCGTAGCGATGCTTAGGTCCGTCGGAATCATGTTAGCATTAGCTACATTTATGAAATCTGGCAGATGGATGTCAAAACAAGTTTCCTTACCAGTTTTTCGTGAGGAAAGGTTGTATGTGATACAATCAGAAAGGTTTTGTCGATCCTAAGGATGCTAAAAGGTATGCTAGCTCCAGCGATCCTTCCATGGATTAGAGCAAGCATCTCGGAGTCAGAATATACGCTTTGATGGGGTGATCAAAGTTTTTGGGTTTATACAAAGTTTGTTAGAAACTTGTATTTACAATAAAGTGAGTGGGAGCGCTACAACATTTCTGATAAGTATATGTGAATGACATATTGTTGATCCGAAATGATGTAAAATTTCTGGAAAGCATAAAGGGTTGTTTGAAAGGAGTTTTTCAAAGGAAGACCTGGATAAAGCTGCTTACATATTGGGCATCAAGATCCATAGAGATAGATCAAGACGCCTGATGATACTTTCAAAAGACAGCAC
>NW_025246880.1:0-2468 GCF_018294505.1 Triticum aestivum | reverse complement strand
CGGGCGAGTGGGCGAGGATTGGGAAGGCAAGGCAGGTCCGCGGGAGGAAGAAAAGGCTGCCACACCTGGACGCATGGTGTCCGCTTTTCGATCAAAAAAAAGCACCACACACTGTCAAGTGGAGCCCACATATGTTGGGCCCATCGACAGTCACATAACGAGTAGCAGAGCTGGCCGAACGTGCCGGCCCGGCCCACCCTAAGGCCTTGTTTGGTTCTTATAGGGAGATAGTATACCCCTGGGTAAAAAGGCCAGGGTTGAGCGAAAGTGCTCTTCTTAGTCCCGAGCTGAACTCGGGTGAACAATAAAATCAAAATAATCAAAAAAAAATTGATAGCTCACAAAATTTCATCACCAGATGACATCCGTATAAAATATAGGAGTAAATTCTGGTTTTTACCCCCTATTTTGACATATGTGACACTAATAACCCAATTTAGTGAGATTTCATCTGTTTTACCCCATTTAGCAAAAGTTTTGCCATAATTTACCCTGTTTAAAATTTTATGAGCATTCTGACCGGTAGGTCCCAAATGTTAGGTCCAGCTGGTATACCACATCGACAATTTTTTTCTACCTATTTTTTCTCCTTGCTGAACCGGTCCTTGCAACTTCTCTCGACTGGGACCGGCCCGATGGAGCTTGCACACGTTGCGTCCAACGCACAACGCCCAGGTCGGCCACGCGTCATGCTCGCCTCCAGCCGTTCTCGCTTGCGTTGCTCGCACCCAGTCGATTGCATCGTCCAGGATTCCAACCGCACGCACCCGTCAGGCTCGCTCGAACCTAGGATTAGGTATTGTGCGGTAGTGGCGACGACGACGGCGGTGGAGGGTGCTGAGGGGCCGGTCGTGCAATTTCGTACTTCCTCGAGCACAGTTGTATGGCTCAAACTCAAGGCAAGAAACGACCCCGTGGAATCCGATGGCTCCGTCAAGCTCGCCGACGTTGGCGTAGTCCTCTGAATTTGATATACTTCAAAAACAAATCATGTACGTGACCCCATCAGGTAGTGCTTAGTTCTTCTTCCTAGTTTGGCGACATAGTAAGGACCCCATCAGGCTGTGCATATAACTAAGATGTTATTAGAAGATCACGTGTCTACATGGCACCCTTCTGCAACTGAGGTACGTTGATTTTATGTTTTTTTTCAACATTTTGAATATTGAGAAATTCTTTTTCTTCTTCAGTTTGCTGAACCTTTGCCAGAATTGCTCTGAAATCAATTCGTTCGGGGTGATCTCCTCCAGTGGTTGTAAGGCACAGAGATGGAGGATGAGTTTTATGGTTTGTGATAGCTGCTTGAATCCATTGAGGACAAGATGATGCTAATCAGTTTTGAAAGTAGTGTGAAGCATAAATACAAACTGTTTGACAAAAGTGCATGATCAGGAGATGAATTGACATCATGACCCAAGGAACAAATAGGCCAAAGTAGTCGTAATAACACAATTTTTTCGCATTGTATTTCCATGATCTGTTGCAAATAATAGGAGAATGATCTGTTTTTTAAATGATAGGAGAACACCACCAACTCCAAAAATATTAAACAGGTTAAATTGGGACAACACAATTGGACCCGCCGGTCAGAATGCTCACAAAATATTAAACAGGGTAAACTATGGCAACAATTTTGCTAAATGGGGTAAAACGGATGAAATCCTGCTAAATTGGGTAATTAGTGTCAAATGTCAAATAGGGGGTAAAAACCGGAATTTACTCAAAATATAGCAAAAATAACATTTTGGAGCATCGGTTTTGGTTTTCCTTTTTGTCACATTTTACATGAATGTCATTTGATGATGAAATTTTGTAAGCAATCACACAAACATTTGTCAAAGTTTCATACAAAAAATCAGATTTTTTTTAAATACTGTTCACATGAGCTCGGAATCATAACAGACGCTTCCCACAGTTGAGAATTTTCCACGTGCACAGGAATCCATGGGTGGGCCGACCCTGTGGCATCGTTTATTTTCTACTCAAGATAGACACGAGAGAGATAGGGAATTCCTTCCACGCCTCACAAAGCGTTTATTTTCATCCTAGGGATTTGACGGGGAAGAGGGTGGATTTGACACTCCCACTTCTCAACCAAATGTCGCGGTGGCAAAACCAGGACCAATTGCCAAAGGGCAGAAATTTCCAGGGATTTGACTGGGAACCCTGCTGTTTTCCCCTGCTACCAAATGAGCCCTAAATGTGTCTGCTTGCCTCGTTCCTCGGCCGGGCGTGGATATGTCTCGCCTATGACAAGACAAGAGGAAGTCTCCCTGAAGGCGAGCTCCATATTGACCGGCCCATCACGCCGCTGACCACATGTCACATGCCATATTCTCGTTTCTTTTATGTTTTTTGTTTTCATTTACTTTATTTATGTTTCCAGATATTCTATATTACAAAAATACTTTCCATAAAACATTTCAAAAAATGTTAAATGTGTACTAAAAAATGTTGACTGTGTATTA
>NW_025246879.1:0-2468 GCF_018294505.1 Triticum aestivum | reverse complement strand
TGGCGCCGCCGCCTCCACTATTCCCTGAATCGACCACTGTCTTCCCCGGGCTGTCAGGTCCTGCCATCTCCACAGGTGATCGAGCAACGGGGCTCTGATACCAATTGTCAGGAAGACCTCGACGGCTCTGGCTCCGGCGATCACCGGAGTTCTACACGAGAGTGAGTGCGAAGAGGGAGAGAGTCTTTGCGCTGCTCACTTGCCGCAGCTTTTCTGTTTCTGCACTTTTATTCAGAGGTTTTCCAACCGAATTACAACGGAACGCGGAGCTCGTGCGAGTAGTGGACGCCGCCATCCCAGCGCCCCTCGCGCTTCGCCCGCCATGGCGCCTTGACCGTGCTTTCGTGCCATCCCACGATCGGGTCAGGGCGCCGCTAAAAACTCTAACTAAAACCGAGTCGCAGCTCAGGCTTATCTGACGAAACTGAAAAACACTGACGAAACTGAAACCTATCGACATCTAAAAACCTGAACCTGAACTTTGAAGTTTACCCAACATGAAGATCTGGTTCGTCAGCCTGGCGTTGTTTGCACGTCAAGGAGATGGACATAGTTGCATGGCCTGGTGCTCCTGTAAACCTGTATAAGAGAGCACCTCAAGCAATAGAATCATTGAGTTCAATCTCTTTATTGCTTTCAATTTCAAAAAGATATTCTGTTGTGTTGAGAGGAGTAACGTAGCAGTTGAGAGGAGTCTCATAGCTGGTGATTAATTCGTCCTCATCGAAGGTGTGGATGGTGAAGCTCCTCCCTTTCTGCTGCTACTGCTTGCATGGAACGGGCTGGCAGCATGTGGCATGGTTGAACTTGAAGCTTGATGAAGTCTTCTGGGAGAAGCTTGACACGCGAATCAATCTTGGAGTTTATTTTCTTTCCAGGGATAGAGAAAGCATATCCAGTTAAGGATGATAGGCATATGACGTCAGGAATCTCTGTTGATGGAACTAATCTTATCTTATATTAGTATAAGGAAACAAAATCATGTGAACCGGGATCACCATTGATATGATCAACCAAGTATAGTGAGAGATGAAAAGGAAAATCTAGCAACTTGTAGCTCAATCAGACCCAAACACAAATTGGTTTCTAGAACTGACACATGCCAGGGCCATAAGTTCATGCTCATGTCAACGGGAGAGATCAGGGCTTGACTACCTGAGAGATATACATCCATGTAGCGCATTCTTCCTTCCATCTCATCACGCGCCGCTGGCCGCTGGAACCTGAGGTTGAGGACCACATCGAGAGGGGGCGCCGGACAATGCACGTGCAACATCGATGGATCTGGGGAGATTTTCTCTGTAAGAGTTTGAGAGGGACGTGAGAGTTTGAGAGATATACGTGACAGATTTGTTCCATGGATCTGGCCAGATTTTTCTGTGAGAGTTTTAGAGGGATGTGGGAGTTTGAGAGAGACATACATGAGAGATTGAAAGAGTTAGGTCATTGATATGTGAGTTTTTTTTTTCTCTTTGGATATATATACGTGAGAGATTGAAAGATTTGTTCTTATAAAAGTGATTGAGAAAACGTTCGACACGACTAAGATTCGCATTTTCGGTAGCTATCCAACAGTATATTATTTGCCCCATTTCGACAAAATTTTAAAGAAATCACCTTCAAAATCAAATTTGACAAACCGTTTGCTAAAATTCGCGAAAATACGTTTCGCTCAGAATTTCACAGTTTTTTAAATTACTTTTAAATTCTATATAATTTGGAAAAACATCAGATATATGGAAGATGCGGATTTTTACTAGCTTTTCGGTTTTGAAAAAATGTTTTTTTTTTCAAAATTGCTCTTAAACCTTGAAGATTTTGCAAAAAAAATCCTATATATTTATAATGTAGATATCAAGAACTTTCCAATGATATATTACGCGCTTCATTCTGACGGAAAGACGATCAGTTCGACTAGATGAAAATCATCAGTACAACCGCCTGAAACCATCAGTTCAAGTAGGATAACAGAATAGCTATATATGTTGTTTTGTCACGTAAGAAAAGAAAGGGTAGATTGCGTTAATTTCATGGAAATTAGCTCTGCTTCAAGCCATACATTTCGTTCTTGCATCATCTATACCAATACAAAAAGGGAAAGTTGTGGATATCAAACTAATTCAAGCGTTCAACCTGGTCTATCCAATTGTCTTTATTGCCTCCGTGTTTAGCGCTAAACATGTTTTACACCATAATCCTCTAATAATAGACAACCTAATATCGGTGTTAGTGCCAATCAAGTAATTATACCCCGGCTAATATCAATGTGCAGTTAATATCTACCCAATACTATTGACTAATGCAATTATTATCTTGTCTAATATCTACGTGCACTGCATGTACATGATTACTTGTTTAGGCAGATAACTCACACGGTATGGCTTATTTCTTATGTGGTAAAATCTCAGAACTCATCTAGGACAATTACGAGGTACGACAATGAAATTTATTTAAACATTAGACAAAAG
>NW_025246878.1:1730-2468 GCF_018294505.1 Triticum aestivum | reverse complement strand
AAGCATTTCAAATGAACTCTGAAAAGGTTGAAAGTTGGCATGGTATCATCATTTCATCCACATAGCATGTGCAGGAAAGTTGAGAGGGTTAAGGCAAAAACTGGATGCACTTCGTGTACAAAACGGACAATCTCTTTCAAAGTATCAGGATTTCATACGGAAACTCTTCTGTTAAAAAGGGATTTCATTTTTCAAAACTTATTTGAACTCCTGACTTTTTGTGTGTTCAAAATGCACCATTCAAAGCCACATCATCATTTTTCAATCCTTTCTGACTTCATTTGTCAATTTTCATGCATTTACTAATTATTTTGAGCTATAAGACCCTAAAATTCAAAAGCATTTCAAATGAACTGTGAAAAGATTGAAAGTTGGCATGGTATCATCATTTCATCCACATATCATGTGCAAGAAAGTTGAGAGGGTTACGGCAAAAACTGGATGCACTTTGTGTACAAAACGGACAACCTCTTTCAAAGTATGAGGATTTCATACGGAAACTCGTCTGTTACAAAGGGATTTCATTTTTTAAAACATAATTGAACTCCTGACTTTTTGTGCGTTCAAAATACACCATTCAAAGCAACATCATCATTTTTCAATCCTTTCTGACTTCATTTGTCATTTTTCATGCATTTACTAATTATTTTGAGCTATAAGACCCTAAAATTGAAAAGCATTTCAAATGAACTGTGAAAAGGTTCAAAGTTGGCATGGTATCATCATTTCATCCACAGA
>NW_025246878.1:1039-1720 GCF_018294505.1 Triticum aestivum | reverse complement strand
GTTACGGCAAAAACTGGATGCACTTCGTGTACAAAATGGACAAACTCTTTCAAAGTATCAGGATTTCATACGGAAACTCGTCTGTTACAAAGGGATTTCGTTTTTTTTAAACTTATTTGAACTCCTGACTTTTTGTATGTTCAAAATGCACCATTCAAAGCCATATCATCATTTTTCAATCCTTTTTGACTTCATTTGTTATTTTTTATGCATTTACTAATTATTTTGAGCTATAAGACCCTAAAATTGAAAAGCATTTCAAATGAACTCTGAAAAGGTTGAAAGTTGGCATGGTATCATCATTTCATCCACATAGCATGTGCAAGAAAGTTGCGAGGGTTACGGCAAAAACTGGATGCACTTCGTGTACAAAACGGACAATCTCTTTCAAAGTATTAGGATTTCATACGGAAACTCGTCTGTTACAAAGGGATTTCATTTTTTAAAACTTATTTGAACTCCTGACTTCTTGTGTGTTCAAAATGCACCATTCCAAGCCACATCATCATTTTTCAATCCTTTCTGACTTCATTTGTTATTTTTCATGCATTTAGTAATTATTTTGAGCTATAAGACCCTAAAATTGGAAAGCGTTTCAAATGAACTCCGAAAAGGTTGAAAGTTGGCCTAGTATCATCATTTCATCCACATAGCATGTGCAAGAAAGTTGAGAGGGTTACG
>NW_025246878.1:694-1029 GCF_018294505.1 Triticum aestivum | reverse complement strand
TTTCAAATGAACTGTGAAAAGGTTGAAAGTTGGCATGGTATCATCATTTCATCCACAGAGCATGTGCAAGAAAGTTGAGAGGGTTACGGCAAAAACTGGATGCACTTTGTGTACAAAACGGACAATCTCTTTCAAAGTATCAGGATTTCATACGGAAACTCGTCTGTTACAAAGGGATTTCATTTTTTAAAACATAATTGAACTCCTGACTTTTTGTGTGTTCAAAATGCACCATTCAAAGCAACATCATCATTTTTCAATCCTTTCTGACTTCATTTGTCATTTTTCATGCATTTACTAATTATTTTGAGCTATAAGACCCTAAAATTGAAAAG
>NW_025246878.1:0-684 GCF_018294505.1 Triticum aestivum | reverse complement strand
TGTACAAAACAGACAATCTCTTTCAAAGTATCAGGATTTCATACGGAAACTCTTCTGTTAAAAAGGGATTTCATTTTTCAAAACTTATTTGAACTCCTGACTTTTTGTGTGTTCAAAATGCACCATTCAAAGCCACATCATCATTTTTCAATCCTTTCTGACTTCATTTGTTATTTTTCATGCATTTACTAATTATTTTGAGCTATAAGACCCTAAAATTGAAAAGCATTTCAAATGAACTCTGAAACGGTTGAAAGTTGGCATGGTATCATCATTTCATCCACATAGCATGTGCAAGAAAGTTGCGAGGGTTAAGGCAAAAACTGGATGCACTTCGTGTACAAAACGGACAATCTCTATCAAAGTATGAGGATTTCATACGGAAACTCGTCTGTTACAAAGGGATTTCATTTTCTTAAACTTAATTGAACTCCTGACTTTTTGTGTGTTCAAAATGCACCATTCAAAGCCACATCATCATTTTTCAATCCTTTTTGACTTCATTTGTCAATTTTCATGCATTTACTAATTATTTTGAGCTATAAGACCCTAAAATTGAAAAGCATTTAAAATGAACTTTGAAAAGGTTGAAAGTTGGCATGGTATCATCATTTCATCCACATACATGTGCAAGAAAGTTGAGAGGGTTACGGCAAAAACTGGATGCACTTTGTGTACAAAACG
>NW_025246877.1:0-2468 GCF_018294505.1 Triticum aestivum | reverse complement strand
GGTGCCTATGTTACCGTGCAGATGACGCAACCAAGCTCAAGGAGGAGCTCGATGAAGATCTTGCCCTTTGTGTTGTTTCGTTCTAGTTGATCAGTAGTGGAGCCCAGTTGGGGTCGATCGGGGACCTTTGTCGCATTTGGGGTTCTTCTTTTATTTTGGTTCCGTAGTCGGACCTTGATTGTATCTGGATGATGTAATGCTTTATTCATGTAATTGTGTGAAGTGGCGATTGTAAGCCAACTATGTATCTCTTTCCCTTATGTATTACATGGGTTGTGTGAAGATTACCTCACTTGCGACATTGCTTTCAATGCGGTTATGCCTCTAAGTCGTGCTTCGACACGTGGGAGATATAGCCGCATCGAGGGCGTTATAAGTTGGTAATCAGAGCCTTCCCCGACCTTAGGAGCCCCACTGCTTGATCGTTTTTAGCGGCCGAGTTGTGTCTAGAAAAATGTTTTGAGTCATTTAGGAATTATATATCGGAGGGTTAGGAATTCTTTTTACTCCCCAGTCTCTTCATCGCTCTGGTAAGGCATCCTGACGTAGAGTTTTGACTCTTCTCTTCTCAAATTTCACTAAAAAAAATTTAGAATCACGCGGGTATCTTGGAATCGTTCCGATGGTTTTATGATGAGAACATTGTCTTGGTGCCTCCTGTCAGGGGTTTAGTGGAAGTGTCCCGGGGAGTTGAGCTCTGAGGTGTTGTCGTCATAATTTTATCGTTGCAGTTCTGGAATACCTGAGTTTAGTACGCCGACATCGAAAATCTCTTTTATGCAGTTGTTGGTGAGATAACCCCGATAACCCAGTACTGAGGTGAGTACGGGAGTATTGCCATGACTTGTATAACGGATGCTTTTCGAAGGTTGAGGTAGACGATTTCCGAAGGTTTCTTGGTTATGTGTTGAAGGATGGATACAGCTGGATGTAGGATTTGTTAGTTTTGGGTGAGATATTATGCTTCCCCTGTATCCCCAACACCTGATTGCATAACCGGAAAATTTCGGGAGTTTCATAGGTGGGAATTCAAGTAGCTCTTAGGATATCTTTCTGATGGATGTATGATATGAAATTGGGGTTCGACGTCTAGTGGTCCGCCTATTCACGGTTGGTTTTACAGTGCTCTTGTTGTGTCTTAAAGAGTCCTTGGCTATGCCGACTCGGGGACGCTTCGTATGTCATGTGCATTGCCTTGTACATGATGGTGCTGTACGATCGAGCCCGTGTGGGCCCCACCACGAAAACTTCGGACGGAATCTCTATCATATGTTTGTTCTGGCTTATTTTGCAAGCCAATCCTTTGTTTTGTTTTGAGTTGTGGTATTCGAGTTGCTTCGAAGTCAAATGTTGATTCCATACCTTTTTCCAAATGGTGTTCTCATATTCCTATGTGAATACTAATCCTTCTTGATCATCGAGTCTGTCTTGTCAATCCTTTTTTTTAACCGGTGTGTCTCTCCTCAAGTGGATCCGTTCACGTCAACATTTGCAAGTTCATTTATCACTTCTTCTCAACGGTGTTTGTTTCATCCGTCTCCAAGTTGCCTTTGTTTTTCCCACCCTCCCTCCCTTTTGTTTTTCTTCAAGGACTAAGATTTCTTCTTCAAGTATCCATTTTATTGATGGGAAGTTTCTCCATTCTTTTCCGTCAATATTCTTATCCGGTGATTCTCATGAAGATTTTAATGGAGCTTCAAGTTCGTCATTCCTCGTTCTTTTCTTCTCCGGTGGATTTAATTCAAGCTTTGGTATTAAGCATACTCCTTTTCTTTTTTTTTTCCAATGCTTTTCTTATGCCGGTGCACCTCTTAATCATCCATCTCTCGCTATTAAATTGTTCCGGAGTGCTCAAGATATCTCGAAGATTCGTGTTTCCACTCTGCATTCGTTCAAGCTCTTTCGAGATTGGTATCTCATTCAAGTCATTTAATTCAACCGGTGCAACATCTCTTTTAAATCTTTTCAACGGCGTTCTTTTGAGTGGGCCCTAACCCACAGGTCTTTTCCCAGGATCTTACATGACTCTTCTATTTTCCCAGAGCTATCCTAAATTCTTCTCCAAGTTTGACGTAAGAATGAGTTATCATCAGTCAAATGCTTTTCTCCAAGATCTTTCAAATTCTTTTCATAGTTGGCTCAACCTCTTCGCTTTTGATTCTTCCGGTGTGCCTCAATAATTCTTGGTGGTGTTTCTCGTTGTCATTCTCATCATTTGAAGACCGAAGAAGAGTTTCTCTTTAATCTTGCTCTATTCTCTTCAAGATTCATGGTGCTAGCTTGTTGCCATCCTCTCATAATTGTTTTCGATTGTGAGAATCTTTTTCACCCATCAGGAGATATTCAAGAGTCTTCTCAGTTTGTCATCCGGAGTCCATCAATTCAGGTTTATTCATTCTCAGCCGTCAGTTATCATTCTCCTATCTTGCCGGTGCATCTATCGAATATCCTCTAATCAGTTCTTGATC
>NW_025246876.1:0-2469 GCF_018294505.1 Triticum aestivum | reverse complement strand
CCTTTGTAACACTAGCATAGCATTGCTGAGTTTAGGAAGAAATTGTAAGCTGCATATCTCCAAAGCCGGTGTCTCTAATGATCTTTTTATCTAATGACATAAGGAAGTAGTAGACAGAAAGCTAAGATAAAGGTTTTGATCAACATATCTGCTATTCTTCCAGATACTCTGCTTCAAGCCTCCTCCTGGCAAGTGGCAACACATCCAAATCCAAGAACAGAGCACCAACAAGCAGCAGTGTCAGCTACAGCATCCAACATCTCCAGCAAGCCTTGATGAAAGTGGACCGGCTCCAGTTCCCCCCGTCTTGGTGAAAATAATACTACTCCCTGTCAAAGTGAAAACGGAAAGAACGATGACAAGTAAATAAGTGGAGAATGACTTGTAAAGAGAAAGAAAAGCAAGGATTACAATTGATTGAGGATCCTTTTTGCAAAGTGCTACAGCAAAGGAAGAGCTACAGGCCTACAGCACATTGTTCATGTCCTCTACAGACAGTGCGTACACCTACTTAGCTTTTGAACATGCTTGTGTGCTTGCTGCAAGCCCTGTAAGCGGTGCTGCTGCAAGCCCTAGCAAACCACACACGGCTATCAAGCTGAGTGCTACTGGAACATTCAAACTTTTGGAGATCATGTCCAAACCTGATTTTAGAATTAGTATGGTTCTGTTTAACTCTAGTATATACACCTAGATCAAATGAACATCCAAGCATGTCATTTGTGCATATACACCACAACAGTCCTAAACTCCCAGGAATAAGTCTCTGCTGTATTTTCAGAGATGTGAGTGCAAGCTTTTTCAATCATCACCCAAATATAGATATGCCAGCAGTTTGTGTTCTTAGGTAAATCATTCCTTAAGGGCTGGGCTTGTGAGGTATATATATTCCTTAAGGGCTGGGCTTGTGAGGTATATATATAAAATTATTTATTCCTTTTGCATTACTCTATTTTTAACTAGGTCACTGTCATGGCTGAACTTTTAACTCTTTTTTTTGATAAGAACATGATGCTATCTTGGTGTAAATTAATTCACCGTGACATCTTACTTTAACACAGTTTTTTTTCTGTAAACATGGAAATCTGGTACGTACAGGATGCATAACCCTGAAGCCAAGTGATGATTAAATTAAACTGGAGCTTCTGAACCAAGCATCAAACAACACAATAGCAGCCAACCACAAGTTTCATTCACTCAATAGTTTGTTCATGGTACCCTCAAGCATAAAGGATTTACCTTGACTACCCAAAGATATCTGAATCTGATAGGGGAATGGATTTGCTCACCTAAGCTCCGGAGCGTGAAAAAAGCCCTTTCATCAAAATTACTTGCTAAGGGGGCGATAGGCGACTAGGGGGCGATGACTTCGCCGACGCCCCGGCTCGCCGCCGCTGCCCCCGTCGGTGAGAGACGCGTGGGGGGCCGATTTTGGGCGCTAGCTGAGGCCTCCACTGGCGACTCCGACGACGAAGATGGCGACTCCGACGGCGGCCTGGCGGGCGTGGCCTCTCCCACACCGTCTGATGCCGTCTGCGAAGCCTTGCGGGTGGGATATCCGGAGGAAGAGGTGGCAATGATGGTGGATTTGGCGATTCCCTTCGATGATCCGGAGAGGCGAGGCGAGGCTTGCGGTCAGAGGATGGGATCGAGCTAGTCAGACGGGTGGTTCACTGATGGACGGCGGCTACGACAATCCGGCCGTGGAAGGGGCCTCTTCCGAAGGTGAGTCTCCCCAAACCGATTTTGTCTGATTTCATTACAGAGGGATCGTGGAAGGTAGTGAAGAGGAAGGAGAAACGGCGAACGTCGGCGGCGCAGGCGCCGGCGATCGACCGATCGAGCGTGATCCGGGCGGAGCGGATCTCGTGTTTGAAAATGTTGTTGGGCTCTGACGGGCTGGAAGCGGTGGGCCGCTGTGTGGGTGTACCTGAGCTTGGGCTGTCGGGTCAGGATGCATTGTCTGCGCGTGGGCCGGGATTAGCGGGGTTAGTGGCCCAGGCAAAACCGGCTGACGGCGCACGGGCTGTGGAGACCAGCGTGCATGAGTCTACATCGGATCGGGTGCCCTCGCATGCACGATCGTGTTCCTGCCGAAACAGTGCTGTCGCTAGGGTTTGCCGCCGAGGACGGATTGGTTTTCCTGCTGTTGTGTGTCGCCGTGCGAGGAAGGCATCGGGCCAGTTTGGCGCGCTTGCGGCGTTGGCCGGCGAGGTCGTGATGCCGCCCAAGGCTCCGCAACCGGCGAAGGCTGCGCCTGCGAAGACACCATCGGGGGCTGCTGTTGTGGCTGCGGCGGCTTCGGGTGCGGCCGCTCCGGCGCCAGCGCGGGCCACGGCGCCCCCTGCCAGGGATGCGGCGCCGCCACTAACAGAGGCTGCGCCCCCTCAGTCACAGCGCCCGTGGCCTAGACAGATGGCCGGCGGGCGGGGTGGAGCTGCTCGTGGAGCTGTTGGCCGCGGTTCGGGC
>NW_025246875.1:0-2469 GCF_018294505.1 Triticum aestivum | reverse complement strand
AAAAATACCAAAAATATTTACTTTACTATCTTTATTAGATCTCACTTTTGCGAGTGATCGTGAAGGGATTGACAACCCCTTTATCGCGTTGGTTGCAAGGTTCTTGATTGTTTGTGCAGGTACTAGGTGACTTGTGTGTCGTCTCCTACTGGATTGATACCTTGGTTCTCAAAACTTAGGGAAATACTTACGCTACTTTGCTGCATCACCCTTTCCTCTTCAAGGGAAAACCAACGCATGCTCAAGAGGTAGCACCAACCTCCTGGAAAGAGCGATGTGCATAGATCGGTTGAGTAGGGATGCCAAATGCTTTGATCACCTCATCAAAGCGTTTATTCCAACTCCGAGATGCTTGCACCAGTCCATAGATGGATCGCTGGAGCTTTCCCACTTTGTTAGCACCTTTAGGATCGAAAAAACCTTTTGGTTGCATCATATACAACTCTTCCTTAAGAAACCCATTAAGGAATGCAGTTTTGACGTCCATTTGCCAGATTTCATAATCACAAAATGCGGCAATTGCTAACCTGATTCAGACAGACTTAAGCATCGCTACGGGTGAGAAAGTCTCATCGTAGTCAACCCCTTGAACTTGTCAAAAACCTTTTGCAACATGTCAAGCTTTGTAGGTAGTGATATACCATCAGCGTCTGTCTTCTTCTTAAAGATCCATTTCAATGGCTTGCCATCATCGGGAAAATCCACCAAAGTCCACAATTTGTTCTCATACATGGATCTTATCTCAGATCTCATGGCCTCAGGCCATTTTTCGGAATCTGGGAACATCGTAGCTTCTTCATAGTTCATAGGTTCACCATTGTCTAACAACATGACTTCCAGGACAGGATTGTCGTACCACTCTGGTGCAGAACATGCTCTGGTCGATCTACGAGGTCTAGTAGTAAGTTGATCTAAAGTTTCATGATCATCATCATTTGGTTCCTCTCTTGTTCGTGTAGGCATCACGTGAACGGTTTTCTATGATGTACTACTTTCCAATTCGAGAGCAAGTACAACTACCTCATCAAGTTCTACTTTTCTCCCACTTACTTCTTTCGAGAGAAACTCCTTCTCTATAAAGGACCCATTCTTAGCAACAAAGATTTTGCCTTCGAATCTGTGGTAGAAGGTATACCCAATAGTTTCTTTCGGGTATCCTATGAAGACACACTTCTTCGTTTTGGGTTCGAGCTTATCAGGATGAAGCCTTTTGACATAAGTGTCTGGTCCCAAAACTTTAAGGAACGACAGCTTAGGTTTCTTGCCAAACCATAGTTCATACGGTGTCGTCTCAACGGATTTAGACAGTGCCCTATTTAACGTGAATGCGGTTGTCTCTAAAGCATAACCCCAAAATGACAGTGGTAAATTGGTAAGAGACATCATAGAACGCGTCGTAGAAACTTTATTTTCTTGTTACGATGATTCTCCACTTCATTCTGAAATTCTTTGAACTTTTCAAATGTTTCATACTTATGTTTCATCAAGTAGATACACCCATACCTACTCAAATCATATGTGAAGGTTAGAAAATAACGGTGCCTGCTGCGTGCTTCAACACTCATCGGACTGCATACATCGGTATGTATTGTTTCCAATAAGTCATTAGCTCACTCCATTGTTCCAGAGAATAGAGTTTTAGTCATCTTTCCCATGAGGCATGTGAAGACCCACAAGTGTAGAGGATCTATCATAGTCCTTTCGATAAGTAAGAGTGTCAAACCCAACGAGGAGTAGAAGTAAATGACAAGCGGTTTTCAGTAAGTTATTCTCTGCAAGCACTGAAATTGTAGGTAACAAATAATTTTGTGATAAGATAATTTGTAACTAGTAACAAGCAATGAAAGTAAATAAGGTGCAGCAAGGTAGCCCAATCCTTTTTGTATCAAAGGACAAGCCTGGACAAGTTCATATAATGAGAAAAGCGCTCCCAAGGACACATGGGAATTATCGTCAAGCTAGTTTTCATCACGCTCATATGATTCATGTTCGTTACTTTGATAATTTGATATGTGGGTGGACCGGTGCTTGGGTACTGCCCTTTCTTGGACAAGCATCCCACTTATGATTAACCCCTATTGCAAGCATCCGCAACTACAAAAGAAGTATTAAGGTAAACCTAACCATAGCATGAAACATATGGATCCAAATCAGCCCCTTACGAAGCAACTCATAAACTAGGGTTTAAGCTTCTGTCACTCTAGCAACCCATCATCTACTTATTACTTTCCAATGCCCTCCTCTAGGCCCAAATAATGGTGAAGTGTCATGTAGTCGACGTTCACATAACACCACTAGAGGAGAGACAACATACATCTCATCAAAATATCGAACGAATACCAAATTCACATGACTACTAATAGCAAGACTTCACCCATGTCCTCAGGAAAAAACGTAACTACTCACAAAGCATATTCATGTTCATAATCAGAGGAGTATTAATATGCATTAAGGATCTGAACATATCAT
>NW_025246874.1:0-2469 GCF_018294505.1 Triticum aestivum | reverse complement strand
GCTGGCAAGGTCGATAGAAGTATATTGGATATACATTATGTTAATGTGTACTTTACTAGTACTCCTAGTAGCACCAGGGTATTAGATACCGGTTCGGTTGCTAAGTGTTAGTAACTCGAAATAAAAGCTACGGAATAAACGGAGACTAGCTAAAGGTGAGCTGACGATATGTGTTGGAAGTGTTTCCAAGTTTGATGTGATCAAACATCGCACGCTCCCTCTACCATCAAGATTAGTATTAAACCTGAATAATTGTCATTGTGTGTTTGCGTTGAGCATAGACATGATTGGATTATGTCTATCGCAATACGGTTATTCATTTAAAGAGAATAATGGTTACTCTATTTATTTGAATAATACCTTCAATGGTCTTGCACCTAAAGGAATGGTTTATTGAATCTCGATCGTAGTGATACACATTTTCATGCCAAAAGATATAAGATAGTAATGATAGTACCACCTACTTGTGGCACTGCCATGTAAGTCATATTGGTATAAAACGCATGAAGAAGCTCCATGTTGATGGATCTTTGGACTCACTCGTTTTCAATAGTTTGAGACATGCGAACCATGTCTATTGGTGTATATGCATGAAGAATGATTTTGAATCACTTGAGATATGCATATCATACCACATGGGCAAGATGACTGAAAAGCCTCGTTTTCAGTAAGATGGAACAAGATAGCAACTTGTTGGAAGCAATACATTTTGATGTGTGCAGTCCAATAAGTGCTAAGGCACGCAGTGGATATCGTTGTGTTCTTACTTCACGGATGATTTGAGTAGATACTGAGTATATTTACTTGATGAAACGCAAGTCTGAATTATTGAATGGTTCAAGTAAATTCAGAGTGAAGTTGAAGATCATCGTGACAAGAGGATAAAATGTCCATGATATGATCATAGAGATGTGTATCTGAGTTACGAGCTTTGGCACGCATTAAGACATTGTGGAAATTGTTTCACAATTAATACCGCCTGGAACATCATAGTGTGATGGTGTGTCCGAACATCATAGTTGCACCCTATTGGATATGGTGCGTACCATGATGTCTCTTATCGAATTACCACTATCGTTCATGGGTTAGGCATTAGAGACAACCGCACTCACTTTAAATAGGGCACCACGTAATTCCGTTGAGACGACACTGTTTGGAGAAACCTAAGTTGTCGTTTCTTAAAAGTTTGGGGCTGCGACGCTTATGTGAAAAGTTTCAGGTTGATAAGCTCGAACCCAAAGCGGATAAAATGCATCTTCATAGGACACCCAAAACAGTTGGGTATACCTCCTAATTCAGATCCGAAAGCAATAGGGATTGTTTCTTGAATCGGGTCCTTTCTTGAGGAAAAGTTTGTCTCAAAAATTGAGTGGGAGGATGGTGGAGACTTGATGAGGTTATTGAACCATCACTTGAACAAGTATGTAGCAGGGCACATGAAGTTGTTCCTATGGCGCCTACACCAATTGAAGTAGAAGCTTATGATAGTGATCATGAAGTTTTTAGATCAAGTCACTACCGTACCTCGTAGGGTGACAATTATGCGTACTACTTTAGAGTGGTACAGTAATCCTATCTTGATGGTCATTTTGCTAGACAACAATGAACCTACGAGCTATGGAGAAGCGATGGTGGGCCCAAATTCCGACAAATGGTTAGAAGCCATGAAATCCGAGATAGGATCCATGTATCAGAACAAAGCATGGACTTTGGTGGACTTGCCCGATGATCGGCAAGCCATTGAGATAAATGGATCTTTAAGAAGAAGACGGACGTGGACGGTAATGTCACCATCTATGAAGCTCGACTTGTGGCGAAGAGTTTTTCACAAGTTCAAGGAGTTGACTACGATGTGATTTTCTCATCCGTAGCGATGCTTAAGTCCGTCGGAATCATGTTAGCATTAGCTGCATTTATGAAATCTGGCAGATGGATGTCAAGACGAGTTTCCTTACCAGTTTTCATAAGGAAAGGTTGTATGTGATACAATCAGAAAAGTTTTGTCGATCCTAAGGATGCTAAAAGGTATGCTGGCTCCAGCGATCCTTCTAAGGACTGGAGTAGGCATCTCGGAGTTGGAACGTGCACTTTGATGGGATGATCAAAGATTTTGGGTTTATACAAAGCTTATGAGAAACTTGTTTTTCCAAAGAAGTGAGTGGGAGAACTATAGAATTTCTGATGAGTATATGTTGTTGACATATTGTTGATCAGAAATGATATAGAATTTCTGGAAAGCATATAGGGTTATTTGAAAGTGTTTTTCAATAGAACACCTGGATTAAGCTGCTTGAACATTGAGCATCAAGATCTATGAGGATAGATCAAAAACCGCTAAATGGTACTTTCAAATGAGCACATACCTTGACATGATCTTGAAGGTGTTCAAGATGGATCAGTCAAAGAAGGAGTTCTTGCCTGAGTTGTAAGGTATGAAGTTAAGAGTTAAAGCTCGACCACGGCAGAAGA
>NW_025246873.1:0-2469 GCF_018294505.1 Triticum aestivum | reverse complement strand
GCTGGCAAGGTCGATAGAAGTATATTGGATATACATTATGTTAATGTGTACTTTACTAGTACTCCTAGTAGCACCAGGGTATTAGATACCGGTTCGGTTGCTAAGTGTTAGTAACTCGAAATAAAAGCTACGGAATAAACGGAGACTAGCTAAAGGTGAGCTGACGATATGTGTTGGAAGTGTTTCCAAGTTTGATGTGATCAAACATCGCACGCTCCCTCTACCATCAAGATTAGTATTAAACCTGAATAATTGTCATTGTGTGTTTGCGTTGAGCATAGACATGATTGGATTATGTCTATCGCAATACGGTTATTCATTTAAAGAGAATAATGGTTACTCTATTTATTTGAATAATACCTTCAATGGTCTTGCACCTAAAGGAATGGTTTATTGAATCTCGATCGTAGTGATACACATTTTCATGCCAAAAGATATAAGATAGTAATGATAGTACCACCTACTTGTGGCACTGCCATGTAAGTCATATTGGTATAAAACGCATGAAGAAGCTCCATGTTGATGGATCTTTGGACTCACTCGTTTTCAATAGTTTGAGACATGCGAACCATGTCTATTGGTGTATATGCATGAAGAATGATTTTGAATCACTTGAGATATGCATATCATACCACATGGGCAAGATGACTGAAAAGCCTCGTTTTCAGTAAGATGGAACAAGATAGCAACTTGTTGGAAGCAATACATTTTGATGTGTGCAGTCCAATAAGTGCTAAGGCACGCAGTGGATATCGTTGTGTTCTTACTTCACGGATGATTTGAGTAGATACTGAGTATATTTACTTGATGAAACGCAAGTCTGAATTATTGAATGGTTCAAGTAAATTCAGAGTGAAGTTGAAGATCATCGTGACAAGAGGATAAAATGTCCATGATATGATCATAGAGATGTGTATCTGAGTTACGAGCTTTGGCACGCATTAAGACATTGTGGAAATTGTTTCACAATTAATACCGCCTGGAACATCATAGTGTGATGGTGTGTCCGAACATCATAGTTGCACCCTATTGGATATGGTGCGTACCATGATGTCTCTTATCGAATTACCACTATCATTCATGGGTTAGGCATTAGAGACAACCGCACTCACTTTAAATAGGGCACCACGTAATTCCGTTGAGACGACACTGTTTGGAGAAACCTAAGTTGTCGTTTCTTAAAAGTTTGGGGCTGCGACGCTTATGTGAAAAGTTTCAGGTTGATAAGCTAGAACCCAAAGCGGATAAAATGCATCTTCATAGGACACCCAAAACAGTTGGGTATACCTCCTAATTCAGATCCGAAAGCAATAGGGATTGTTTCTTGAATCGGGTCCTTTCTTGAGGAAAAGTTTGTCTCAAAAATTGAGTGGGAGGATGGTGGAGACTTGATGAGGTTATTGAACCATCACTTGAACAAGTATGTAGCAGGGCACATGAAGTTGTTCCTATGGCGCCTACACCAATTGAAGTAGAAGCTTATGATAGTGATCATGAAGTTTTTAGATCAAGTCACTACCGTACCTCGTAGGGTGACAATTATGCGTACTACTTTAGAGTGGTACAGTAATCCTATCTTGATGGTCATTTTGCTAGACAACAATGAACCTACGAGCTATGGAGAAGCGATGGTGGGCCCAAATTCCGACAAATGGTTAGAAGCCATGAAATCCGAGATAGGATCCATGTATCAGAACAAAGCATGGACTTTGGTGGACTTGCCCGATGATCGGCAAGCCATTGAGATAAATGGATCTTTAAGAAGAAGACGGACGTGGACGGTAATGTCACCATCTATGAAGCTCGACTTGTGGCGAAGAGTTTTTCACAAGTTCAAGGAGTTGACTACGATGTGATTTTCTCATCCGTAGCGATGCTTAAGTCCGTCGGAATCATGTTAGCATTAGCTGCATTTATGAAATCTGGCAGATGGATGTCAAGACGAGTTTCCTTACCAGTTTTCATAAGGAAAGGTTGTATGTGATACAATCAGAAAAGTTTTGTCGATCCTAAGGATGCTAAAAGGTATGCTGGCTCCAGCGATCCTTCTAAGGACTGGAGTAGGCATCTCGGAGTTGGAACGTGCACTTTGATGGGATGATCAAAGATTTTGGGTTTATACAAAGCTTATGAGAAACTTGTTTTTCCAAAGAAGTGAGTGGGAGAACTATAGAATTTCTGATGAGTATATGTTGTTGACATATTGTTGATCAGAAATGATATAGAATTTCTGGAAAGCATATAGGGTTATTTGAAAGTGTTTTTCAATAGAACACCTGGATTAAGCTGCTTGAACATTGAGCATCAAGATCTATGAGGATAGATCAAAAACCGCTAAATGGTACTTTCAAATGAGCACATACCTTGACATGATCTTGAAGGTGTTCAAGATGGATCAGTCAAAGAAGGAGTTCTTGCCTGAGTTGTAAGGTATGAAGTTAAGAGTTAAAGCTCGACCACGGCAGAAGA
>NW_025246872.1:0-2469 GCF_018294505.1 Triticum aestivum | reverse complement strand
TCTTATTCTTATGCGAACTTTATCTCTGGTCGACACTGATGTTAGTCGACTGATCCTTTGGAGTTGCAGTGCTGCTACTTCTGAGACCTCGGCCCGGGCCGATGACCACGAGATGGAGGATGCCGCAACTTCGAATCCAGGTGCCGTGTTCTTAATACCATTCTTAGTCGACTGACTCGCGATCTCTGATCCTGACACTTCTCCGCAGCTCCACCCAACACTGTTATCGATCTACCTGATGATGATGAGGATGAAGAGCCGCTGAAGCACAGGAGGAGTCGGAAAGCGCCTGCCGGCAAGGTGTCTCAGGATGTGTCAGCGCCTGAAATTCTGACTGTGGAGGGAGAGAACACCACTCGACACACGGTGACCTTCGCGACCCCACTGACGAGTGCTCAGCAGCCTTCCCTCTTCACGACTCACCACGTCCCAGAGGACCAAGCTGGTGCGGCGAAGGAGGCGATACGCCAGGCGGGACTCATGATGGAGCAGCTGAAGACCATCCGGGATGCGAGTCAAGCAGCTTATGACGCCAGCTCTTCCCTCCAAAGCAATGTCCAGGTCGGTCGACTGCTGTTTGTTCTGCTGGATATGCTACCGAAAACTTTTCTTTTCCGGGATTTATATTGGTCACCCACTGGGAGTGTCGAATAAACTCCGTGTTAGCGGGGGCACGCTGAGTGCACCCGCTGGGTGTAGTCCCCAAGGCTAAGGTCGACTGCTGGCAGTCGGCCTTAGGCTTTATAATGTCGATCTTTCTATCAGTCGACTGGTCGACTGGATTTCGCAAACCGGTGGGGGCACGCTGAGTGCACCCACTGGGTGTAGTCCCCGAGACTGTGGTCGACTGCTTGCAGTTGATCACAGTCTTAGATAATGCGTCTCGCACACTGTTTTTTTTTTTTTTTTTGAGGTCGACTGGTCGACTCTGTCTTCGACAGGATTAGTGGGGGCACGCTGAGTGCACCCACTGGGTGTAGTCCCCGAGACTACGGTCGAATACTTGTATTCGGCTGTAGTCTTAGAAACGTGTGTTTTTCCCTTTTTCACTCGGAAGTGAATTATTTTTGATGTTTGGTCGATTGGTTCTTCGCAGAACTCCTGTGATCTTGTGGCTCGCTACTCAGAGCTAGAACAGAAACACACTCAAGTCGAGCTGAGCTTGAAGCTGGTTCAGGAGAAGCTGACAAAGGCGAAGGAGGAGACTGAAGGTATGTTTGGTGAGACCTTGACAACTGCTTTTCCTCTTGCTTGTTGCAACATCTGATCATGCTGTGTCTTGCAGGTAAGGTAAAGGAGGACCAGCAGAAGAAAGACCTTGAGCTAGCTGAGAAGATCAAGCTTGCTGACGAGAAGTTAGCTTCAGTCACCAAGCTTGAACAAGACAATACCAACCTGAAAACTGCTCTTGGGATTGCCAACAAAGAAGTCAGTCGACTGAGAACTGACAAAGCTGCCTTGACCGATCAAGTCAGCAAATTGACTGAGAAGAAGACTGCGCTGGAGGCCTTCCTGAGTGGCTTTGCCAAGAAGCTGTTTCTTATGCTCGAAGGTAAACCTCCATGTTTGGCAAATATTTCTGACTGTGGCTTCTTCCATTCGACTATCCCCTTGACTTAGTGATCACTCTTGCAGAATTTTGCCAAAACTTCGAAGAAGAAACCAGCCGACTGGAGCCAAACCTTGACCCTGTCAATTCTCCGGTGAATGACGAGGTTGCCATGGATATCTTCCGACTGGAATCTCGCGTTGCATCCGTCGTGGATTATCTCGCAAGGCTGAAGGCCGCCACATCTCGCATCGACTCGACGCTCTGGCCTGAGGAGACACTTCAGAATGACCTTGAGTCATTAATGGCCCGCTTGAACACGATCCCTGGTCGAGTGCAGGAATGGAAGAAGTCCTCAGCTCGGTGTGGTGCAGATGTTGCTCTGTGTCTGGCCCGAGTCCACTGCAAAGATGCACGAGAGGAGAAGCCGGCGGCTCTTCGGGTGGCTAATACCAAGAAGCACGACTTCAGGTCCTTTATGGAGACTTTCCTTGCAGCTGCCACTCGGATCGCCGACGGAATTGACCTTGATGAATTCGTCGCACCTTCCAGCCCTCCACAGGAGGGGTAAAAAACTTCTTATGGCTCGACTCTTTTAAATTTGCCTCGGTATGCCGAGTGGAATTGTATCCGACAAACTTTAACAGGCTTGACGCCTGAGCACTTTCGGTTCCTTTAGACATCGATTCAAACTTGAATTTGGCGCTTGAATATGATTGCCTTCGGCTCAAAATGTCCTTTGCAGGTTCAAAGCAAGGTGCCTGTGCTTAGGCGAGCGCTTGGACTGCAGCTAAGCCTTCGAGCGTGAGGATCGCTCTTCACTCGGTAGGGTTTTTATAACTTAGGCGAGCACGAGGCTGCAGCTAAGCCTCCGAGTGGAAGGCTGGCTTACCACTCGGTAGGATTTTGATAAACTTAGG
>NW_025246871.1:0-2469 GCF_018294505.1 Triticum aestivum | reverse complement strand
TATATATAACATATATTTGCTCCAACTCAAATACAATATGTGTTAATTCAAAAATCCAGAATGGCCTAGAAATATGTGCATCATTTTTGGCAGAGGTTTTCACCTTTACCAGAAATCATGAACATTTTCAGAGGTCATTTTGGGTTCATTGAAAAAGATTTTATTTTGACCCTAGTTGAATTGATTTAATGCTAGGGTTTGAGCATCCCCATTTCAATTTTAGGCAAAATTTAAACATGATGCAACACATGAGCTAGCCTAGAGCACTACCAGCAGCTAGGGATGTGACAACTCACCCCCACTAAACAAGAATCTCGTCTCGAGATTCAAGCGTAGGGTAAGGTGAAGGGTAACGCAGACTAGCACAATCTTCACGATCCAGGTTGCACTTCATAGGAACGTTGATTCGTTCACCACCATTGTCTCGAAGTCTTGCTCTGAGAACTCCAACTAACATGACAAGAAGAGGAAAGGAAAACTCTGGAAGGATCGGTCTTCTCGAAGGTCGAACAACTCAGGATTAACTCCCGGAATGTGACATAGCAACATCTCTCGAGCTGAGAGACGAAGCATACCTCTAGAGGGATGGAGTGGAGCAGGTGACAAGGTTCACTAGGTGGACAACAATTCCATACTTAAGAATATGGCGATCGGTTGTCAACGTAGCGAGGAGTTGAATTGCCATGATACCACGACGAAACATCCTGGAGAAGGGTGATTCGTAAATTATTATCTTAAGTGGCAAAAAGAATTACCTTGATATAGAGATCATTGAGACTCTCTATATCAGCCTAAGGCAAATCATAGCAATCGATTGGCGGGGTCGGTAGAATGGCATACTCGGACTTGGATGATGTGGATTACCTTGTTGAAGACAACGTAATGGATGAATTTGCTTACCACCGGAAATGGAAGAGACCCATGGTAGAATGGCACATTGACGGTGCAAGCTGGGAACAAAATGCAAATGCTGGGAATGATTCTGTTAACTGGGGAAGAACCCAACAATCGAGAGTGAATTCACTGTTTGAAAGGTCATAGCATTTCCGAGGAAACTGAGAGGAATCCCAATTAGTGCCGATGATAACACGTAGCGCTTGTGCGTGCTCTCAAGAACTTGAGCATTTCCATAATCATCAAGGTTTTACCAACATCCGTGTCAAGGATCCTGGCAACACAACATACTACCATGATGAATAGCGATGGACGATGCAGATGCAAAGGAGGATAACACTTTCTCGGATTTCACCTTAGCGAGGCCAAGCAAATAAAATCTGGATGATCGACTGAGACACATTTAGCTCTCCGCTCCTAATGTTCTCCTTGATGTGCTAGTGTAACCCATTCATAGATATGGTTTGATAACTGGAACAACAAGTAAAAGGTCGGACTTCGGGAGCTCAAGAATCCATAGGGGCAACTAGGGAGTAAATCCTAGGAAATCCCTATGGGGAGGTGGCCAACTTCCTCAATCAAGACATTATAATAACAGGTCTTCCGGCTGGGTGTGTTGGCCACGATATCCACTCTACCGGTTATCGCGAGACCAATATTATAAGTCTTGGGAAATGTTCCAACCATCATATCTGCCTGAGATTCAGATCTGGTTGGTGTCAGGATATTCCAGACTCATCGAGTCTAGGAAAAAAAATGAAAGTTTGCAACACAAATCGACGAGATGACGTTGCGAGATTCTCGGGAAATGAACTACGATAGTAAGCTCCAAAACATGAGCTGGTTCTGCTACAAACATGTGAACACGCTGTCCCAGACAAACATGATCACATGGTAGTCTTACAATAAAACACTACCGAGTTCTGGTAAGGAACCATCATTGAGGATATAGGAATCTTGTGCATGAACTAGTATTTGCACAACAACTCCTTTTCCTTGAACAAATCACTCAGTGGCTTGGTGTGCTAGGGATACATATGGGATGAAGATGATCAGTCTATCAGACCATAGAATACTTCGCACATGCATGACGGACTTGGGATGATTCCAGAGGAGCAAAAACAAACTTTCTCGAATTCACGACGGCAACTTACATCAAATGCACGTGAATCAAAGGAAGTCACTTCTTCCATCCAAACATATACTTCATGAACGGGGCATGAAGAAAATGCTTACACAAGTTTCCAACACTAGCTTAGTGTTCTTCAAAATCATGGAGGAGATAAGGATGTTGTCAATGGGCTCAACAACAATTCATCCGGGTTTCCTTTTAAAAGAAATTCCATAGTTAGGTGAACACGATGATAGCATTGGTCAGACCAAAGATGTAATGGTGTATGCTCGAGGGATCAACCACGAGTAAGACAACATTACGAACATCGTTGGTTCTGACTTGATTTGACGATAGTCCACACTCAAATCAAAGGATTGATAAGACAGTAGGTGCAGCAACTGATCACAGGGACCAATCGATGAAGATATCATCTTTCTTCAACACACACTACACAAGAATAT
>NW_025246870.1:0-2469 GCF_018294505.1 Triticum aestivum | reverse complement strand
GGACGCGATAGAAATAGAAGGCTGTGGCGTGGGAGGGACCCAGGAGAAATTGCTACGTCTAGGATACTTTTCCTACAAAGATCTTTGGGCAATTTGTACTACTTGGAACCGTCTTGCTGTTTTTTCTAAAGATAATATTTTTCCTGCTCAAAACCAGGCCATTCCAGTTTTCATTGCTTCCATACCGTAGATAAAGATTCATCTTTTATGCGGATAAATATCAAATTCTTATTACAAAGCAAGACACGGTAAAAAGAGAATCGAGTTCAGATGGGACCAAGACTGTTGTGTAGTTGAAGTGCGTCGGAAAGTGGGAAGTGAGTTTCGAAGAAAACCTTTGTGTATGTGAAGTACGTGTGCAACGGAGGAGCAAGCCGACGACACCGTTATGCATGAGAATTACACTGGAAAGAGAGAAGTGAGTTCTGCGAGACAGTTGCACGTGTGAAATACGCGGGAAAAGAGAGGAACCGACTAGGATGAGAAGTGCAAAACCATGGAGACACCATGCTATTTATTGCACTTAATGAGTTACCAAAAATAGTTCCAACCTTTTAAAGCAATTACATTATGTGACAGCTCATGACAACCCATTTCACTAATAATTACATTATGATAATGATGATGAATAATTGCTTGTGGGGTAAATAATGACTTCTGAATACCATATTATGCACATTTAAGTACCTAATTAGGCAGAAAAGAGAGAAGTAAGTTCGTGCAAGACCATTGTGCATATGAAGCGTGTGTACGTGAAGTATGTCGGGAAAATGAGCGGATAGGTCAGGCAAGACCATTGTGTAGCTCCTAGTTAAAAACATCTATGTCACGTTGGTCGGCATAATTTTCATACACACTAAATGAAACAAATAATTAGAAAAGATAATATTCCACATCCGAATCATAGACAGGACGAGGACCGACGGGGGCGGATACCAAAACCATGGCACTATATAATAAAAAATAATAATAAAAGTAAGAAAATTATACAAGTATCTATCTAAATCATACAAGTAAGAATTTTTTTCTTTGAGAAAGAAGATAAGAACAAGAGGCTCACCACGGTGGTGCCGGCGACGAGATCGGCGCGGGCGATCGACGGCGGTGAGGACGGGGTCGGGACAGGACGGACCGCCAAACCTAGACAAATCTTGAGGAAAATGGAGTTTGGAAGTCGAGCTTGGAGAGGAGAAAGCTTAAGTGTGGCTCGGGCATTTCATCGAACACCTCATGTGCATGCATAGAAAGGAGAACAGAGCAGCGCATGCACACCTCCCACACGGCCAAAAAACAGAGGAGAGGGTGGGCAGGGGCGAGGGTATATATAGGCATCTCTTTAGTCCCGGTTGGTGGCTCGAACTGGGACAGAATAGTGACCTTTAGTCCCGGTTCCAGCCACCAACCGGAACTAAAGGTGTTGTGCCAGGAGCGAGGCCCATTGGTCCCGATTCGTGTCTGGAACCGGGACCAATGGCCCCCGAGGCCCGGCCGGCGCCCTGGCCTCACGAACCGGGACTGATGCACCCTTTGGTCCTGGTTCGTAAGAGAATCGGGATTAATGCCCTTACCTGGCCTGGACCAAAACCCTGTTTTCTACCACGGGAGAGACATGGCCGAAACCTGCAGCTTTAGACAATGACCATCTCCTCCAAGTTGGCTGATCACACCAATACCTGCCGGAGAAGGTTTCATATTTTCCTCATTTGTCCAAGCCGCATCACAGAAGATTCGTTGACCTGCAATTAAAGATGTAGCTTGTGTGGCTATTGGCTGCCGTACTACAACAGTTGTTGAGCTTTGATCATGTCCCACCATCACATCCTCAATTTTTGGGCCCGGTAAGATCGCGTTCGCCACCGGGTATACCTGCGATGGTTGACAAAAATTTCTACCAAACACGGCATCATTTCGTGCTTTACAAAGGCACCACAAGAAAGTGAATACACTAGTTACGTTAATATATGGATGAGTAGAATCTAGTAAAACCTTAATCATTTGAAAGAAACTGAAGGATAGGGCATGGAGGAAAACGAAGGTGGGCCCACTCGCTAGAGAGATACTAGCAGGGGGGAGACATATTATTGACTGTGGCATCAGCCAAAGAGTTCTCCGGTGATATATGAAATCTATGTACTTTGTAAACCATCATGGCGGCTGACAACTGAACGATCACTTCCTCTCTACGAACTTGACAACCGCATCAGGGAAATCCAGATTAGTACGGTGACCTGGCTATTCACTACAACCTTAACCAGGTAACTCAAGATCCGGGACTGGGTCTAATGATGCCTATGTTGGATGGAAATAATGAGTGGATATTAGAGCAACTTTAACCGGTTAGAGGAGTGAAAATTCTGGTGATCGCATAGGCTCCAACCTAGTTTCGCATGTCGGCATGACCTACTGTGACACAGAACAAGAGGAATATCCTCAGTCAAATCCCTATTGTTTTCGGTCAATGTCGTAGAC
>NW_025246869.1:0-2469 GCF_018294505.1 Triticum aestivum | reverse complement strand
GAAATAAAGGTAGAAATGACCACCGGAGGAGAACAAAGCGCCGGAATGCAAAACGGACAACGGGGAAAATGCTCGACTGCATGAGATGAACACGTATGCAAATGTAATGCACATGATGACATGATATGAGATGCATGACAACGAAAACAACACACGGAGACAAAGACCCGAACCCGAGAAATAAATATAACTTAATGCCGGAAACGGCAAGAGTTGGAGTACAAATTGGGAAAGTTATATCCGGGGCGTTACAAGCTTGACCCCATGTTCATAGACGTGAGAGTGGAGGATGAGAATAACAATGAATGGAGACTCACCGGTATGTATGGTGAGTTCCGATGGGAACACAAGTACAGGACTTGGGATAGAATGCGGCGGTTGCATCAGAACACTAATCTACCATGGCTCCTGGTGGGAGATTTGAATGAGATACAATTCCTTAATGAGAAAGATGGGGGCAACCCTCGACCGCAGCAATACATGCATGCGTTTCAGTCTGCTATTGATGACTGCGAACTCAGGGACATGGGTTTGTAGGAGATCGGTTCACGTGGCAGCGAGGCCGGATTAGAGAGAGACTAGATCGTGGGCTGATAAATGATGCATGGTCGATGCTATATCCACATGCAGTTTTGCAGAACTTGAATTATAACCACTCCGACCATAGACCCTTATGTGTGGATACGGAGTATTATACCCAGATAGGAGACAATGGCGGACACACTAAACGGTTTGAGGCACGTTGGTTAAGAGAACAATCTTTCTCGGATGTGGTACAGGAGGCGTGGGTCTCAGCGGGTGCTGCCCCGGGTTTAACCACCGTCCATGAGAAATTAAACCGCATGCATAATCTATTTCATGGTTGGGATCAAAGGGTGCTCAAGAAGCCTAAGAAAAGGCTACAGAAGGCACAGAAAGAGCTTGAGCAAATTATGACTGGACCCATCAATGATGAAAGTGAAGAGAAGAGGAAAGAGTTGTCAGAACTGATTGAGTATTTGCTGGAACTTGAGGGAATTTATTATATGCAGCGCTCCCGAGCGGGGTGG
Organism: Triticum aestivum; assembly: GCF_018294505.1. NCBI lineage: Eukaryota > Viridiplantae > Streptophyta > Magnoliopsida > Poales > Poaceae > Triticum > Triticum aestivum. The sequence goes on along the minus strand of NW_025246869.1, from coordinate 1,420 downwards.
CTAAAAAATGGAGACCGTAATACGGGATTTTTCCAAGCCTATGCTTCTGCGAGGAGAAAGAGGAATTTTATCAAAAAACTGAAAGATGGAGATGGTAATGTGATAGAAGGTACGGCTGCTCTTAACCCACATGTACAGAGTTATTTTCATAGCTTATTTACTTCAGAGGTGCAACATGTGGATCCTTCTATTACAAATAAAGTCCAAACTAAGGTGACTGAACAAATAAATGATATGCTTTTGGCCCCCTATACCCACGAGGATGTGCGGAAGGCGGTTTTCAGTATAGGTGATCTTAAAGCACCTGGGCCTGATGGGATTCATGCCATTTTCTTCAAAAAGTTTCGGCATATTTTGGGTGATGAGATTTCTCAAGAGGTTTTGTTTGCAATAAATTCAAGGCAAATTCCAGCAGAATGGAATGATACATCCATAGTTCTAATACCCAAAGTGGATTCACCCGAATTAATCACACAGTACAGACCTATCAGTCTTTGTAATGTCTTATATAAGATAATATCAAAGATGCTCGCTTCTAGGTTGAAAGGAATTTTGCCTGATATTATTTCTCCTACTCATAGTGCTTTTGTTCCTCGACGGTTAATTACTGATAATGTCCTTATTTCCTATGAGTGTATCCATAAAATAAAAAACACAAGAGCAGGGCGAACAGGTCTGTGTGCAGTGAAACTGGACATGCACAAGGCTTATGACCGTGTTGAGTGGATTTTCTTAAGAAGCATGATGGAAAAGCTAGGGTTCCACGCCCTATGGAATGATATGATTATGGCTTGTGTATCCTCTGTTAGATACAAAGTAAGATTTAATTCTCAAGAAACAAATATGTTCACCCCTACTAGGGGGATTCGACAAGGGGATCCCCTCTCCCCATACTTGTTCCTTCTTTGTGCAGAAGGGATGTCTAGTATGTTGCAGTATGAAGAAGAAGTTGGTGGCATGGATGGAATTAGAGTGTGCAGAAATGCACCGTCAGTATCACACCTTTTATTTGCTGATGATTCTCTAATTAATTCTCATGAGAGCAGATGTGTTAAATGCAACTTCCTTACAGCAAGTACTGGATACCTATTGTGCAAGTTCAGGACAAATTGTGAGTCTGGCTAAATCAAGTATATTTTTCAGTCCTAATACCAGTGTCGTCTCTAAAGCAGAAATTAGTCAAATTCTTCATATTGATATAGAAGCATTGTCAGATAAGTATCTTGGGCTTCCAGCTATAGTTGGTGTAGATAAGAGTGATTGTTTCAGACACTTTGTTGATAGAATCAAAACAAGGTTGATAGGATGGATGGAAAAACAACTTTCTATTGGGGGCAAAGAGATTCTCTTAAAGGCTGTAGCGCAGGCTATCCCAGTTTTTGCCATGTCTGTCTTCAATCTTCCCAAGGGGATTTGTAAA
>NW_025246868.1:0-2469 GCF_018294505.1 Triticum aestivum | reverse complement strand
AAGATATACTACTTCCTTACAACTTCCCGTGAGTCACACTGTCTTGTACTACAAATTCTGTTTTTGCTTACTAGCTAGATGTTAATAATTAAGTGTATACGGTTTACGGTAGTTGATTAATTTTATGCACATGCCCGCTTAATTAAGACATGCAAACATGTGCGTATGCAGTTGGCACTGGGTCTTGATAGACATTAAAGTTAAGAAAGGAAAAGTTGAATTACTGGACTCACTAACTAAAGAAGATAAAGACTACACCATCGTGAAGGGGATAGTCAACAGGTAATTTCAATCATTATTAACTATTAGTTCCTGATATGAACTATTTAATAACCCCTTTATTAATTTTCTTTGCCGGCGGGTAGGGCATGGGCAAAGTTCATCGCGGTGACTCCAGGAGAATGGCCAAAAAATTGTTTTGACATCGACCCAAGGTAAGTAATTAAGTAGTACTAGCTAGCTACCATCTCTTTAATTCTTGTTTCAATATCATTAATTAATTATTATGCTTGATTAATCATTATCTGATTCAATTCCATTCTCGTAAAGGACCTAAGGCAGGCGAAAGGGAATAATCTGTGTGCATACTATGTTTGTGAGAACATTCGCATGATGACGTGCGAAAGGAGCAGATCTGATAGACGGGATTGGGTACATTTTTGTCAGAACACTATTCACACCATTATCGATATCTAGTCACACAACTAACACACATGCATATTGATCTCCTTCTTAACGGTTCAGATCGGTGCGGGATAAGCTCCTACCATCGGACCGCATACAAGCACTTCAAGAGGAAATAGCCGGATTTTTGCTCGACCAGATCATAGATCCGAAAGGAGAATACTATTATCCGCTACCGCCCCCATGAACCACTTGTCATCGTGCTCCGAAGGCACCAAGGCAACATGTAGTAGAAATTGTATATATATATACATATATATATATCGGGAAAATGCATCCTACTACCGGGTGTAGCTACACCCATTTCTCATATACTACCATGTGGTAGTATATACTATACTTTATTATTTTTACTATGTTCATATACTATATCTAAGATACTCCAAAGTGAGTTATGTAAAAAAATTGCAAGTGAGCTCATGGTTTATTGTATTTGTGAAATACGTACATATTTGTATGCGAAAGAGAGTATGCACAGAATATGATACATACTACCAAAAAAGTAGCATGTATACTACCTAAACATTCTTATATACTACATACTACGCGTACATACTCTCTGATATGATAGATACTACCTAAGCGTATGAAACACAAGTGGGAGTAACTACACCCGATAGTAGGAAAAATTTGTCATATATATATATATATACGAGAAAATCTATTTAATATATATGCATAACGTGTACAATTTGTAGTATCGTGAAATACCAGCAAACAAAAAAGAATTAAATGGAAAATAAAGCCAAATTGAAAACACAAAATTAAAGCAAAAATTAAAAAAAACACCCAAACATTTAGTACCGGTTGGTGTTACCAACCGGTACTAATGCCCTCCACGCAAACGGGCTTGGCTCGTGCCACGTGGTGGCACTTTAGCGCCGGTTCGTGACGAACCGGTACTAAAGGTCGGGGACCTATAGTCCCCACTCTTTAGTGCCGGTTGGTGAACCGGCACTAAAGCCCGTTACGAACCGGCACTAAAGGCCGATTCTGCACTAGTGACCCTACCCTTATGATACACACTTCCGAGATATTGAGCCGGCATCACATCTTGCGATAGACAAATTCACCACAGGTGCATCGTAGTCGACAGAAACGTCTTCTCGCATTGAATGAACATTATGGGAAGGCCAGGAATAAATTCAGGAAAACGCGAGCACCCGTGTGAATCTAGGACTTGAACCCTGGTGGGCTGGTTCCACCACAAGAAACCTAATCATATGAGCTAAGCTCAGCTCGCAAGTCTTGATTAAATTGACAGATAAAGTTTATTTTGGTACGTAATCACAATGATTGCGTACAAAAATATATGTGCCTCTGTCGCAACGCACGAGCAACACCTGATCAACGCTTCGGTTGGGGTGACTCAGGGGAGGGGGGTGAAACTGAAGGTAGCGGCCGAGCTTAATCATTAGAAGAAACTACAACTATATACGGCTTCCAATTCATGACAGTATTTTGCATAACTGCATGTTAGATACTTTTGCACGAGGATTACATGCACTAGTAGTCTAGTAGATTTTTTTGCGGGGTACATGCACTAGTAGATGTATGGGTGATTCTTGGCTAAACACATGCTTGCGCTGAATTTCTAATTGTCGATGCCCTAGTTCAAATGGAGAGACCCTCTTGCGATATACAACGTTATGCCTGTTTTGTTGTGTTGGAATTGTGCCCACAGGATCGATCACATCAAATCACGATGAACATGTAGATGCAAAAGCTTTTGCCAAAGCCACATGTCGTGCCTCTCTTTCTCTTTATTAATTTTCTTTCTCTTTA
>NW_025246867.1:0-2469 GCF_018294505.1 Triticum aestivum | reverse complement strand
GGTCTCACTGTCGGGATTAGCTGGAGTGGGTTGAGGGGCTGCAGGCTCGGGGTAGCGATGATGACCATCTCGGGGATTGTTGGCCACAACCCCGTTGGAGTGTGCTCCCAAGAGGCGACGAAGCACTTCTGGGGTCATCGAAGCACCTTGGCCGACGGTTGGGGCAGATCTCAGGGACTCGATCGGGTGTCCAAACAACACGACTGGGTTGTCGGCGTTGGGCTCGTTCTCTTCTCTCATCGGGGCTCGATGAACCAGCTCTCCACGAGCTGCGATTAGATCAATGGTGATTTGATCGAACAGTTCCTCTAGTGCACCTACATAGCACACTAGATGCAACAATGCAGGGAGCGTACGATATTTGATCAACCTTGGAAATACTTCCAACACATATCGTCATCTCACCTTTTAGCTAGTCTCCGTTTATTCCGTAGCTTTTATTTCGAGTTACGTACACTTAGCAACCGAACCGGTATCTAATACCCTGGTGCTACTAGGAGTACTAGTAAAGTACACATCAACACAATGTATATCCAATATACTTCTATCAACCTTGCCAGCCTTCTCATCTACCAAGTATCTAGGGTAATTCTGCTCCAGTGGCTGTTCCCCTTATTACAAAAGCACTTAGTCTCGGGTTTGGGTTCAACCTTGGGTTTCTTCACTAGAGCAGTAGCTGATTTGCCATTTCATGAAGCATCCCTTTTTGCCCTTGCCCTTCTTGAAACTAGTGGTTTCACCAACCATCAACAATTGATGCTCCTTCTTGATTTCTACTTTTGTGGTGTCAACCATCGCGAATATCTCAAGGATCATCATATATGTCCCCGATACATTATAGTTCATCACGAAGCTCTAGCAGCTTGGTGGAAATGACTTCGGAGAAACATCACTATCTCATCTGGAAGATCAACTCCCACTCGATTCAAATGATTGTTGTACTCAGACAATCTGAGCACAAGCTCAACAATTGAGCTTTTCCCCTTAGTCTGCAGGCTAAGAAAATCGTCGGAGGTCTTATACCTCTTGACGTGGGCACGAGCCTGAAATCCCAATTTCAGCCCTCGAAACATCTCATATGTTTCATGACGTTTCAAAACCGTCTTCAGTGCCTCAATTCTAAACCGTTTAACTGAACTATCACGTAGTTATCAAAATGTGTATGTCAGATGTTCGCAACATCCATAGACGACGTTCGAGGTTCAGCACACTGAGCGGTGCATTAAGGACATAAGCCTTCTATGAAGCAATGAGGACAATCCTCAGTTTACGGACCTAGTCCGCATAATTGCTACTATCAACTTTCAACTAAATTTCTCTAGGAACATAACTAAACAGTAGAACTAAAGCGCGAGCTATGACATAATTTGCAAAATCCTTTTGACTATGTTCAGGATAATTAAGTTCATCTTATGAACTCCCACTCAGATAGACATCCCTCTAGTCATCTAAGTGATTACATGATCCGAGTCAACTAGGCCGTGTCCGATCATCACGTGAGACGGACTAGTCAACATCGGTGAACATCTTCATGTTGATCGTATCTACCATACGACTCATGCTCCACCTTTCGGTCTCTTGTGTTCCGAGGCCATGTCTGTACATGCTAGGCTCGTCAAGTCAACCTAAGTGTTTGGCATGTGTTCCGAGGCCATGTCTGTACATGCTAGGCTCGTCAACACCCGTTGTATTCGAATGTAAGAATCTATCACACCCGATCATCACGTGGTGCTTCGAAACGACGAACTTTTGCAACGGTGCACAGTTAGGGGGAACACCTTCTTGAAATTTTAGTGAGGGGTCATCTTATTTACTACCGTCGTTCTAAGCAAATAAGATGCATAAACATGATAAACATCACATGCAATCAAATAATAGCGACATGATATGGCCAATATCATATAGCTCCTTTGATCTCCATCTTGGGGCTCCATGATCATCTTGTCACCGGCATGACACCATGATCTCCATCATCGTGTCTTCATGAAGTTGTCTCGTCAACTATTACTTCTACTACTACAGCTAACGGTTAGCAATAAAGTAAAGTAATTACATGACGTTTATGTTGACACGCAGGTCATAAATAAATTAAGACAACTCCTATGGCTCCTGCCCATTGTCATACTCATCGACATGCAAGTCGTGATTCCTATTACAAGAACATGATCAATCTCATACATCACATATATCATTCATCACATCCTTTTGGCCATAACACATCACATAGCATACCCTGCAAAAACAAGTTAGACGTCCTCTAATTGTTGTTTGCATGTTTTACGTGGCTGCTATGGGCTTCTAGCAAGAACGTTTCTTACCTACGCAAAAACCACAACGTGATATGCCAATTGCTATTTACCCTTCATAAGGACCCTTTTCATCGAATCCGATCCGACTAAAGTGGGAGAGACAGACACCCGCTAGCCACCTTATGCAACTAGTGCATGCCAGTCGGTGGAACCAGTCTCA
>NW_025246866.1:0-2469 GCF_018294505.1 Triticum aestivum | reverse complement strand
AGAACGCAACCAAACACACCCTATATGCCACGCATGTTCATACCATTTGTGCCTTTCTACTTCACTTACTGCGCTACATTACTCAGGTTCGTACGTCCACTCCTGGGTACATGTCCGTCTCGTAGTTCCAGTCCCACGTGTTCTTCATATAGATGGAACGATCCTTGCATAACACGTGCACCTTGATGCTAGATGTCTCGCGTGTTGGCAAAAGGATGAACAAAGCTCACGTAAAAAAATAGAGTGGAAGAACATAGATTCCGGACGACCGAGAAGGAGCAAGGAACCTCGTGGTGGAGCGTCTGCACTCATAATATTTAATATTATTCAGCAATATAAAATTAACCAATCATCTCCACAGTGGACTGGAAGAGTACGAAACACGGCAGCCCAGTGTAGTTACATCATACTAGTACATGGCTAACCCATGCTATCACCATATTTCTTGGCTTCCGTGCGACACCTATCTCTAGTAATCCAGCAGGCTGTATCGCTTCTCCCTCCTTGTCTCTATCAAAGTGCGGCAGGCTGGCGTTTCTGCCATCTATTGAGGTCGGTTAACTATCACATTAGCGACATGCCAAGAGCATTCTAAAAAAAATTCCTTTCACGTTCAGTTTTCAAAAAGAAAAAAATCCTTTCACGTACGAATTTGCCTGTATGCTTTGAGCAACTTGCATGTCCTATACTGCTCCTGTTTGATACTCTAACTTAGCTAGAGGTTAGACTAACTCATGACTAACCCTGAACTAACTGTAGCCAAAGAGGTGTTTGGGTGACAGGGTTAGATTGACAATAAATGCACTTCATGGAGAGAGAAAAGTGATTTTTCAGTGGTACCAATGAGAACTATCTCCAGTTAGCACCTCTTGGGTGGGATAGTTTTTTTGTGGGTTCGGTGCAACTTGCTCCAATTTAAACCCTCATGCTTGGATACTTTAGGGCTATTTGAGCCCCAACTAGCTCAAACTAACTCTACCCATGGATCCAAACAGGGCCTATGGCCAGTCTCGACGCGGAGCAGTCGTGTGCACCGGGAAGCGGCGCTCACTCGGCCGTCGCGCCACTTCAAAGCCGGCGCTAGTGAGAGGTCGCCTCCGCTCTGGTCGGGCATTAATGCGGCACTGACGCTCCAGGGCGACGTTGACCGTTTCACGCGGGAAGCGCGCGCTGGCAAGGGAGTATAGGTTTTGAACCGTTTCAGGTGTAGTACTGGTAGTTTGCAAAACTACTCAATTATTGCACTCAGTTTCCTAAGAAATTGTGGTAAAAAACGTTACTCCACAGCCCGCTTCCCTTCTCCTTCCTCTTCCACCGCCCGTGCACGTCCGCGGGAAGCGACCGGTCAACCCTTATATAGGAGTGCTAGCACAAAAAGATGCATGCATGACCACTAAAATTTCCATATTAAAGCGCCGCTCCGGCGGGAGTATGGCGTATGTTGTTACCTTCGGCCGGCCCATGGCTACCGGGCGACGGCGACCAGAGAAGAGGCGGCGGGAGGGGAATGAATGCAGCTACTGTTTGGGTCCGCCTTCCGGCTTAAATAAATGCGCAGCATCACGTGTACCCGCGGGTGCACAAATTGTAACATACATGTCTGCTTAAGTGGGCGTCACGTAACTGGTGTGTGTGAGAGAGAGAGATTCTGAGAGACAGAGTGCGTGTGTGCGACTCTACTCTTCGGACATGTACTCAACCTTTTGCATCGGGATATAAGTATAATGGTATTTACTTTAGCTAGTGATTTACGTGGCCATGTTAACGTGGTTGTGTCAAAAAAAATGTCACTTCCTGCTCGTGATTTGCGTTATATAATTACAAGCAAGATTCTCGTGCATTGCACGGAACATCAATATGCATTTTTTTACAGAACACCTGTTGTGATCGACCCATGCAGGAGTAATCCCATGTGTAAAAACTAATGATATCTCGAGAATTTTATCGGAAAACTGGTATCTCGAGAATGTCGTCAAAAAAATGAAAGATGAGAGACAAGGCGAGGAGGAGTGGGGCGTGGTGGTGACTGGTGGTCGGAATGGGCGGAGGCATGGGGATGGACGGCGCCGGCAGGCGGCAGCGGCCACCATGCATGCTAGATTGTTCCAGAGACTTATTCCTTTTTTAATTGCTAAGCAATGAGGTTGCGGGAGATAATGATGTGGAGAGAGGTGCGGGTATCTTTTGTAAAATTATCATAGTTTGCTTTCTATCCTCAGATAGATCATACGGTCTGTATTACAAGATGGCCGGCACACCATCACCGCCAACTCATTTTTTTATAAGGGTACAGATGATAAGTTTGCTGACTACTAAAGTAAAGTGGAATTTGTCCATGTTATGCGAGTAAATAAAGGTGATTGTTTATCATACGGGTAAGGTTGGATGAAGGGTGGTAGGAACAAATGCTCCGCCTAGAGCATGTGTGTGTGAGATGGAGTCTTAGTGTGTGTGTGGGGTGTGTGTGTG
>NW_025246865.1:0-2469 GCF_018294505.1 Triticum aestivum | reverse complement strand
CTCCCTCGGTTAGAATGGGCCGCGTTGGGGGCCCGCGTCCGCCCGTATTATCCTCCCCAGTATCTTCCTTCAAGGGCTCCGGGCAAGGTGCAACCTGGAGCATCTTTTCCAATATCGGATTCTCCAAACCCTCAGGGAGGGGGGGCGAACACCGAATCAACTTTGCCTTTGTTAGCCAGTCCTGGTCAAAAAGCGAGCTCTCAGAAATAACTTCATAACAAGTGAGAGATAGTATGTTCGGCCGGAAGATTCCTTACCTGTTCGGCGGCGCGGTTACTGCTCAGGCCCACGTCCTCGGTAATTTTTGGACACTCTACCTGAGGTCCGAAGAATGACTTATACATCTCCTCGTGCGTCAGGCCGAGGAAATTTTGAATGACACGCGGTCTCGCGGGATTGAACTCCCACAAGCGAAGGGGTCGGCGTTTGCAAGGCTGGACTTGATGAACCAGCATAACTTGTATTACCGCAACCAAACAAAAATCTCCACTGAAGAGATCTCGAATGCGGCTTTGCAGTATAGGCACGTCCTTGGCTGGACCCCAGCTCAGACCTCTGCTGATCGATGACATCAGCTGTGGTGGAGGGCCCGAGCGGAAAACAGGGACGGCTGCCCACTTGGCACTTCTAGGAGCCGTGATGTAGAACCACTCCTGTTGCCACAATTCATACACCTCTGGAATGGAACCTTTGGGCCATGGATCTCCCGTCATCTTGCGTATTGAGGCACCTCCACACGCTGCATGTTGCCCCTCGATCATCTTCGGCTTTACTTCAAAGGTCTTGAGCCACAGGCCAAAGTGAGGGGTAACCCGGAGGAAGGCCTCACACACGACAATAAATGTCGTGATATGAAGAAAGGAGTCCGGAGCTAGATCATGGAAATCTAGCCCGTAATAAAACATCAAACCCCTGACGAAAGGATCCAAAGCAAGACCTAGACCTCGGAGGAAGTGGGAGACGAACACGACATTCTCGTTGGGTTCGGAGGAGGGGACGGCCTGCCCTCGGGCAGGCAGCCGATGCAAAACCTCGGCGGTCAGATATCTGGCCTCCCTCAACTTTTTGATGTCTTCTTCCGTGACGGAGGAAGGCACCCATCGGCCTTGAAGGCTAGATACGGACATGATTGAAGGTTCGGAGCACCTGACCTGAACTTTGGGTGTTTGAGCTTGAGGTGGGGGAAGGATTCGATTGAGCACGGGAGGGGAAAGAGTAAAAGCCTTGTCCGTTTATAAAGAGGGTAAATATCAAGCGTCCTCTCCGTGGCCGTTTGGACTTGCCTATAGTCTAGGAGTCCTAGAAGCGGTTGGGTTACCCACGCCCATATTGATGAGAATCCCGGAATAAGGGGACACGATCTCTGCTTCGACAAGACGTGCCAAGGAAATCGCCTCGCATGACGCGCTGAGGTGGGATAATAAAACGATTCGAATAAAGACTTGGCCGTGGTGCGTCACACTACGGAATACGTCAGCAGATTAGATTTGTGTAAATATTATTCTCTCTATGGAAATATGTGGAAACTTATTTTGCAGAGCCGGACACTGTCTTTGTGTTCAAAATCTTCTATGAAGTACTTGGAGGAGGAACCCGCCTTGCAATGCCGAAGACAATCTGTGCGCCGGACTCGTCGTCATTGAAGCCTGGTTCAGAGGCTACTGAGGGAGTCTTGGATTAGGGGGTGTCGGGATGGCCGGACTATACCTTCAGCCGGACTCCTGGACTATGAAGATACAAGATTGAAGACTTTGTCCCGTGTCCGGAAGGGACTTTCCTTGTCGTAGAAGGCAAGCTTGGAGATACGGATACATAGATCTCCTACCATTGTAACCGACTTTGTGTAACCCTAACCCTCTCTGGTGTCTATATAAACCAGAGGGTTTTAGTCCATAGGACAACATACAGAACAACAATCATACCATAGGCTAGCTTCTAGGGTTTAGCCTCTTCGAGCTCGTGGTAGATCTACTCTTGTACTACCCATATCATCAATATTAATCAAGCAGGACGTAGGGCTTTACCTCCATCAAGAGGGCCCGAACCTGGGTAAAACTTCGTGTCCCTTGTCTCCTGTTACCATCCGGCCTAGACGCATAGTTCGGGACCCCCTACCCGAGATCCGCCGGTTTTGACACCGACAGTGGGCCTCTAGGATTTATTTAGGAATTTCTGAAATAGTTATTGGGTTGTCCCAAAATAGACCAAATTCCAGCAATCCCCCACCAGATCGCAGAGGCACACAAAAATTTGCCTTTGATTCCAAAACACTGTTTTATATACCGGTACTGTAGTGGAGACTGTTAAGTTGAACTTCCACCTAGAACTCTATGCTACACTAGTAAGCAACTTGAACAGTGGACTGGGCCTTGAACTGCAAATTTTCTGCGAACCTAGCTTCACATAAAGCCTTGACCGATACGTGGCTACCGTGGGTCTTCCCCGCGGGTGGAGCTTATGCGTTATTCT
>NW_025246864.1:0-2469 GCF_018294505.1 Triticum aestivum | reverse complement strand
CCGGAGGAACCCAAATCTCGGGACGAGATTCTTTTGAGTGGGGGTGAGTTGTCACACCCTAGCTAGTCATGCATTAGAGTGTTGCATCATGTTTACTCTTTCATCAGAAACTTGAAATGGGGATGACAGAACCCCCAGTCCCCTCTGAAACCAACTAGGGTTACTAAAATAATTTTTCAATGAACCTGAAATGCCCTTCTAAAATGCCCATCATTTTTGTCTTGGTTCAGAACCTCTGCCAAAAATGGTGCACATTTTCCTAGGCCATCCTAGGGTTTTTGAATTAAATCATAAATATTTGAATTTGGGCATTTAAAATAATATAAAATATTTAAATGCTCAAATATCTCCAAACTAAAATGTTTCATGTTGGAAATAATCCAACTATGGGCCAGGAATAGTTTGGTGATTTTTGAAGTTGCCTAGGTATTTTATTTAATTCAACAAAGTTGCAAATATATTAAATAAAAACAGAAACAGAAAAAAAGGGGAAAACTTACCTGGCGCCACCGCAGGCCCACCAGCCAGCCCACCTGGCCGGCCCAGCCCGGCCACCGCTCCAGCGAGCTGCTTGGCTTGCCAGGCAGGCAGCCAAGGTGCTCGGCGGCGGCACCGCAGCTCGCCACGCAGCTGCACGCCGCCCGGCCTCCCCCTCTCGCCGCCCTGATGGCCTGGACGAGCTCCACGTCGCGCCCCGACCCTCCTGGACACCTCCATTCGCCCCCAGCTCCTCTCCCTCGCGCTCCCACGCCATGGCCGACGCCACCGTCGCTGCACCACTGTCGTAGCCGTGCTCCCCGTCGTCTCCACGCCGCGCCACCCTGTCCAGAAGCTCCGCCGCCCTCTACTCCTTCGAGCTAGCCGAGCCCCGAGCGCTCGCGTGCCTCGAAGCCGCCGCACCAACCTCGCCCGAACCGCCATCGCCGGAGATCCCCTTCGCCGTTGCCACCGCAGCAGCTCGTCCCCGACCACGCCGTCCTCTCCGTCAAGACCACAGTGAGCTGGGCTAACTTCCCCTTCCTCTCTTTCTCTCTCTCGAGCACCACAGCGAGCGCACCAAGCTCACCCGCACGCGCCGTCGCGGACCTCGTCGCCGACGTGCTTCCGGCCACACTCCGGCCACAAGATGGTGTCCATCTTGCTCACCGAGTCCCACAGCACCTAGCTAGCCACTCCACGAGCCTCACCGACCCCTCTAGCGCCAAGTTCATCCTCGACCGAACCCCGGTGGCCGCCAAAGTCGTCGCCGGCGCCAACTCCAGCCACCCCGACCCCAACGGACTCCGCCAAGAGCTGCGGGTTGTCCTCAGCTCCACTCCGGTGGTCTCCGCGGTCCATTTGGTGGCCGAAATGGCCAAAACCACTCCCGCCGCCGCGTCGGGCTCGCCGGCGGCTAAACGCCGGCAGCCGACTTTGACTTTGACCACGGGTGGGCCCTGGTTGACTCCCCTGAGTCAATGACAGGTGGGGCCCAGCCCTGTTAATTAAACAGGATTAGTTTTAATTAAATTTTAATTAAATTAATCACCCTGACATGCGGGACCCACTGTCAGGTTTGACCCAGACCTGTTCCGTTGACCTGCTGACGTCACACTGACGTCAGGCTGACGCAGTAATTGATTTTCTGGATTTAAATTAAATCAGGAAATTCCAGAATATTATTTAAACTTCAAAAATTCATAACTTTTATTCTGTAACTCCAAATTGGACAAATTATATATGAAAAATGATCAGAAAAATCCAATCTATCCATCTGTACTATTTTCATGCATGATCAAACAAGTTAAATTGATGTTTTAAGCAGAATAAGGAAAAGCACTTAAAGAGGCCATGTTTGAGTTTGAAATTTGAATCTTTGATTCAAATTTGTTGAAACCCTTCTGGTTTTAGTTGCATTAGCCCAACACACTCATATTGCCATGTTTCATGCATGCATCATATTGTTGCACATTGTTTGGTGATGCTTGTGTATCGATGTCCTTTGCGACAGGTTCTGCCCCCGAAGAATACCGTGATTACCCTAACGAAGAACCATATCAGTGCATCGAACCATCAGGCAAGCAACCAACCATTTGATCATATCGATACAATCCCATGTTCTCGCTCCTGCTCTCTTTTACTGCATTAAGACAACGCGATTCAAACTGCTGTGTGCTACGGTAGTTGAACCCATTTCCTCTGCATGACCTTTCATTGCCACAGTAACTAGATGAAACCCACTAGCATGTGTAGGAGTTGATTGAGCCATATGTATGTGTTGTTCCTACCTTGCTATGCCTGCTATGCTTAGAGTCGTGTCAGGTCTGGTTCATCTGGGTGATGGGCTAGAGTGAAATGATTATGTCGGTAATGAGAGTGGTGTGGTGAACACGATTTGGTAAAGGTATCGATGAGAGGCCATGTAGGAGTACATGGTGGGTTGTTTCATTGAAGCCGACCTTAAGCACTGAGATCTGTATGTGTGATTTA
>NW_025246863.1:0-2469 GCF_018294505.1 Triticum aestivum | reverse complement strand
GTCAAAGGGGCACTGATACGTCTCCAACGTATCTATAATTTATGAAGCATTCATGTTATATTACTTTGTGTTTTGAATGATTATGGGCTTTATTATACACTTTTATATTACTTTTGGGACTAACCTATTAACCGGAGGCCTAGCCCATTGTCGGTGTCAGAACCGGCGGATCTCGGGTAGGGGGTCCCGAACTGTGCGTCTAGGCGGATGGTAACAGGAGACAAGGGACACGATGTTTTTACCCAGTGAAAGGACATGTGGTGCCACCATGTGTGGTTTTGGTAATTGATGACAATCTCTATGGACTAATGGTTGCCTTGAGTTATATTTGAAGGGTTTGCCCATAGGCTTTTCTTGGAGTCCATTTGTTGGTTTCAATGAGAGTTTGTGATGACCAAGGTGCTATTAAGGAATTATCCAAAGATTGGTCATATGAGTGTTGAGCTTATTGCAAGCATGTCTTGAAGAAGAAGGTTGTGTGATCATTCATGTTTACCTTCAAGACATCATCCAAATGAAGAGAGTTGCAAAGATTCAAGGTTGATCAAGACTAAGTCAAGAGTGAATCAAGTTGATCAACTCACAAAGCGTAGAAGATGTACCGAGAGGGATCAAGTGATCCCATGGTATGGTAAGCATTGTCCATTGCACTTTATGTACTAACTCATGGTCTATGTGAGAGTTGTATGTGGGGTTAGGTACGTATCCATGGGCTTGCGTCAAGAGTAAGATATCATACAACCCATGGAAAAGATGACATCAAGTGGTGATCATCATCAAGATTGCCGTGTACAAGTTCAGGTGGAGCATCACGAAGAGATCAAGTGCTTGAATCTTTCCATCCATTGTGGTGTCAATGGACTTGTGAAGATGTGCCGAAGAGTGGCTCACCCATAATGAACTATGGGGGAGCAATCATCTAGTCTTCATCGAGCCAACGCAATCAAGAAAGGTGGTCCAACTTGAGGGAGTCAAGATCGTCTTCATCTAGCTCAAGTGGACCATGTGCAAGGCAAAGGTTTTCCCTTGATAGGTTTTCTATTTTACCGGTCTTGTGGTGGTAGTTGGGAGACCGAGTTATAGGATTGTTTGCCGTACTATCAAGGGGGGCTCTCAAGTTGGTAGCTTGATCGTATCGTTAGTAGAGAGCTCAAACCATTTCATCCTTGCATCATGTTTCTTGGTTCTTGTTTGGTTATCTTTGTGAGTCTTAGAGCTTATGGTCATCTTGAGCTTGAGTTCATCGAAAACGGAGTTCGCATGCATCTTCTATGATGTTTTCGGTGTTGGAGGTTTTACCGGTCTTATCCGATGAAGGATTCTCACCATTTTCTTATGGGACTTTTCTCATTTGCTTATTATTGATATTTCTATCAATATTGTGTTAGCCCATGTCGTTAGCTTTCCAACAAACTTGATTTCATTGAATTCGGAGTCCGTTTGCAAAAGTTGTGGCTGTTTTGGTAAAGGCTGCAGCGGTACTACCGTGACTAGAGCGGATGTAATTTTTTACTACCGCTCCAGAGCGGTAGTACCGCGGTTTCTGAGCGGTAGTACCGCTCGAGAGCAGTACTACCGTGGCTCCTAAGCTGTAGTACCGCCCCGGACCAAAATCTCGTGTTTTCTCTCTTGTTTGGGCTGTTTTGACTGTGCTAAGCGATAGTAGTGCTCCTCCAAGCGGTAGTACTGCTTGTGCACGACCTGAGCACATAACGGTAGGTCCTATAAAAGGGGGTCTTCTTCCCCAATGAACCTAATCCTTTGAGCTCGTGTTCTTCCCCCATTGTTGACCTTCTTCGAGCATGCTAACTCTCAATCCCTCCATGGATTCTTGCTAGTTTTTGAGGGAAAAGAGAGAGGAGATCTAGATCCACATTTCCACCAATCACTTTCTCCTCTTTGTGAGGGGAACCCCTTGGATCTTGATCTTGGAGTTCTTGGTGTTCTCCTTCTTGTTCTTCCTCTCATTTTCCTCCCTAGCATTAGTTGCTTCGGTAGGATTTGAGAGAGAAGGACTTGGGCACTCCGTTTGCCTTTGCCATTGCATTTGGTGCATCGGTTTGAGTTCTCCACGTGATACGTGGAAGTTACAAGTTGAGAAGCTTATTACTCTTGGGTGCTTGGTGCCCTTGAGCTTGTTCCTCTTGGGTGCTTGGGCCCCCTAGACGGTTGGTGGTGTTCGAAGCTCAATCATTGTGGTGTAAAGCTCCGGGCAAGCGCCGGGGTCTCCAATTAGGTTGTGGAGATCGCCCCGAGCAATTTGACGGGTACCGGTGACCGCCCCCAAGGGTTGCCAAAGTGTACGGGTCCGGTGACCGCCCCCAAGGGTTGCCATTTGTACGGGTTCGGTGACCGCCCTCAAGGGTCCCTTAGTGGAATCACGACATCTTGCATTGTGCGAGGGCGTGAGGAGATTACGGTGGCCCTAGTGGCTTCTTGGGGAGCATTGTGCCTCCACACCGCTCCAAA
>NW_025246862.1:0-2470 GCF_018294505.1 Triticum aestivum | reverse complement strand
TGGGGAGAAACTTAGGAATAACATCACACACTTCAATACAACTTTGCTTATGTGGCACATATTTAATGAAGAGAGAGGTGTTTGTGGTAACTAGCTAAGTTACCGGAACATCACACACTCCAAGAAACAATGAGTCTATAACCTAATAAATACATCGTTGCAAGACACTACATACATGTTCCTACCCACTATGGTGGTAGTAACATTGTCTAGGGAAGTGTGTAAGTTACTAGCTTATGTTCTTATCCATTGTGACCAGCCTAATAATTAGTCAGAGAGTTCTTTGCCACACAAACAGGACGGCACCCCACAAGTGCTCGGTTTCTGTTCACAACCGTAATGTGGAACATGGACAATCTTGAATACATTCCAATCAATGATGCATTGGCCAGTTAGCAGAAAACCGTGTCTTTGCTCCTTGCCCCTGCTTCGCTAATTAGCCCTCACTATATTATATATTATAAGGCTGCTAACAGCCGCCCCTATGTCATGCTCCCTTCGTTCCTAAATATAAGTATTTTTAGATATTTCGCTAAAAACTACATACGGATGTATATAGACATAATATGGTGCACATTCATTCATTCTGCTTCATATGTACTCCCTCCGTCCGGAAATACTTGTCATCAAAATGGATAAAATGGGATGTATCTAGATGTATTTTAATTCTAAATACATCTCTTTTTGTCCATTTTGATGACAAGTATTTTCGGACGGAGGGAGTAGTCCATAATGGAATTTCTAAAAAGACTTATATTTAGGAACGGAGGGAGTATATTATAAAATGTTTGTTCTGAGGGTTACCAGCCAGAGAGTCACCGTTATGACTTATGAGGTGGCTAATAGCCGCCCCTATGTTATATATTATAGACCATGTGTCCTGAGGGTTGCTACGCATGGAGCCATTATGTTATATGTTATAAGGCGGCTAATAGCTTCCCCTAGGTTATATGTTATACTGCGGCTATGTTATATATTATAGAATATGTCTTCTGAGGTTATCAACCAAGGAGCAAATTCTTACTCGTAGTGGCTCCACGGATAGCATATGCCCCTGGTGTGGTCAGTTTTCATCTATTGATCATTTCTTGTTTCACCGGATTTGAGAGAAATTTTATGCTAAAATTACTTCCTGGTTTGTTGGGAGAGATTTTAGGATGGCTACCCTATAGGGATGATCACAGAGTTGTTATCCTGCGGTTTGGTGTGGCAACAATTTGGTAGGCACTTTGAAATATCATGATTAAGTTGATATTTCACGAGTGTTACATCGTCCCACTGATTTAAACAAAAATGGTTTGTTTTATCGAATCATAGTACTCAACAACTCTTTGAAGGTTTCTATTGGAACCGCCAAGCTCTAACCCTAGCTCTCCTCTCTCGCTCGCTGAGCTCGCTCTCTGTATCTGTGGCTCGAACCAACAAAGGAGAAGGAGGAAGAAGGAGAGGACAGGGACACGGCGAGAGTTTCCCAGCGCACGAACGCTGCTTTCCCTGAGCAACTACTCAGGCCGCATCGTTACAACGATCACCATCGCGGCTTTATACCCGGAGCTAGCAACTGGGCACGCACCCACGCTCCCTCCCCCCTCGTGCCCGCTATCCGCCCCGCCATGCTCGCGCCCACGACGCGCTCTACGCGCACGGGCCACGGCAGGCCTCCAACAGATTGCACGCGATCACCCCGCGTGGCTCGCCAATGGCTCGCGGTCAGACACACGCACACTGCGCACACCCGCACGGACACTCCCGCGCTACACATACGCGCGCGCGCTACTCGCCACGGACCCGACGCATCCAGCTCGTGCCCATACGCGAGCTGGTCGAGCTCGACAAGCCACCTGCGGCTTATTAGCCCTACATTTCACCTCCCTAAGCCGCAGCTCAGAGCAGCCCGCCGTCCTCAACGCCGTCGTTCACCAGCAGGGCCCGTTCCGCCGCTGGCGCCTTCCTCAGCTGAGGGCACTCACGTTTGAAGTGGCCGCGCTAACCACACTTATAGCAGCGCCCGCGCCGGTTGTTGCCGAAGCCCGATGCGTTGCTGCACACGTCGTCGTCGTCCCGTGCACCTCCCTGCTGCCAATCCCGAGCTCTCCACTACGCCGCCGTGTACATCAACTACCCGTCCGCGCGCTCGCCTCCCGCCTGCCCACGTCGACGCAGCCGCTCGTCGAACGCCTTCAGGCACCCCAACGCACCCTCGAACAGCAGCTCCGACAAGTCGTAGAACTGCTCCATCCCGGCGACCGCCGCGTATAGGCGATCCAGGACGCAGTCCAGCAGCTTCTTCACCATCGCCGCGTCGTCGAGGGTCGCTCCCAGCCCGGCGTAGCGCGCCTCCATGCCGCTGATCTTCCCGGCGAAGGCGTCCAGCGACTCCCCGCGGCAGGAGTTCGAACTCGCTGCGCAACGTGCCCAGCCGCGCTGCACGGACACGATCGGCTCCGACGAACCAAGCCTTGAGGCTGGC
>NW_025246861.1:0-2470 GCF_018294505.1 Triticum aestivum | reverse complement strand
TGGGGAGAAACTTAGGAATAACATCACACACTTCAATACAACTTTGCTTATGTGGCACATATTTAATGAAGAGAGAGGTGTTTGTGGTAACTAGCTAAGTTACCGGAACATCACACACTCCAAGAAACAATGAGTCTATAACCTAATAAATACATCGTTGCAAGACACTACATACATGTTCCTACCCACTATGGTGGTAGTAACATTGTCTAGGGAAGTGTGTAAGTTACTAGCTTATGTTCTTATCCATTGTGACCAGCCTAATAATTAGTCAGAGAGTTCTTTGCCACACAAACAGGACGGCACCCCACAAGTGCTCGGTTTCTGTTCACAACCGTAATGTGGAACATGGACAATCTTGAATACATTCCAATCAATGATGCATTGGCCAGTTAGCAGAAAACCGTGTCTTTGCTCCTTGCCCCTGCTTCGCTAATTAGCCCTCACTATATTATATATTATAAGGCTGCTAACAGCCGCCCCTATGTCATGCTCCCTTCGTTCCTAAATATAAGTATTTTTAGATATTTCGCTAAAAACTACATACGGATGTATATAGACATAATATGGTGCACATTCATTCATTCTGCTTCATATGTACTCCCTCCGTCCGGAAATACTTGTCATCAAAATGGATAAAATGGGATGTATCTAGATGTATTTTAATTCTAAATACATCTCTTTTTGTCCATTTTGATGACAAGTATTTTCGGACGGAGGGAGTAGTCCATAATGGAATTTCTAAAAAGACTTATATTTAGGAACGGAGGGAGTATATTATAAAATGTTTGTTCTGAGGGTTACCAGCCAGAGAGTCACCGTTATGACTTATGAGGTGGCTAATAGCCGCCCCTATGTTATATATTATAGACCATGTGTCCTGAGGGTTGCTACGCATGGAGCCATTATGTTATATGTTATAAGGCGGCTAATAGCTTCCCCTAGGTTATATGTTATACTGCGGCTATGTTATATATTATAGAATATGTCTTCTGAGGTTATCAACCAAGGAGCAAATTCTTACTCGTAGTGGCTCCACGGATAGCATATGCCCCTGGTGTGGTCAGTTTTCATCTATTGATCATTTCTTGTTTCACCGGATTTGAGAGAAATTTTATGCTAAAATTACTTCCTGGTTTGTTGGGAGAGATTTTAGGATGGCTACCCTATAGGGATGATCACAGAGTTGTTATCCTGCGGTTTGGTGTGGCAACAATTTGGTAGGCACTTTGAAATATCATGATTAAGTTGATATTTCACGAGTGTTACATCGTCCCACTGATTTAAACAAAAATGGTTTGTTTTATCGAATCATAGTACTCAACAACTCTTTGAAGGTTTCTATTGGAACCGCCAAGCTCTAACCCTAGCTCTCCTCTCTCGCTCGCTGAGCTCGCTCTCTGTATCTGTGGCTCGAACCAACAAAGGAGAAGGAGGAAGAAGGAGAGGACAGGGACACGGCGAGAGTTTCCCAGCGCACGAACGCTGCTTTCCCTGAGCAACTACTCAGGCCGCATCGTTACAACGATCACCATCGCGGCTTTATACCCGGAGCTAGCAACCGGGCACGCACCCACGCTCCCTCCCCCCTCGTGCCCGCTATCCGCCCCGCCATGCTCGCGCCCACGACGCGCTCTACGCGCACGGGCCACGGCAGGCCTCCAACAGATTGCACGCGATCACCCCGCGTGGCTCGCCAATGGCTCGCGGTCAGACACACGCACACTGCGCACACCCGCACGGACACTCCCGCGCTACACATACGCGCGCGCGCTACTCGCCACGGACCCGACGCATCCAGCTCGTGCCCATACGCGAGCTTGTCGAGCTCGACAAGCCACCTGCGGCTTATTAGCCCTACATTTCACCTCCCTAAGCCGCAGCTCAGAGCAGCCCGCCGTCCTCAACGCCGTCGTTCACCAGCAGGGCCCGTTCCGCCGCTGGCGCCTTCCTCAGCTGAGGGCACTCACGTTTGAAGTGGCCGCGCTAACCACACTTATAGCAGCGCCCGCGCCGGTTGTTGCCGAAGCCCGATGCGTTGCTGCACACGTCGTCGTCGTCCCGTGCACCTCCCTGCTGCCAATCCCGAGCTCTCCACTACGCCGCCGTGTACATCAACTACCCGTCCGCGCGCTCGCCTCCCGCCTGCCCACGTCGACGCAGCCGCTCGTCGAACGCCTTCAGGCACCCCAACGCACCCTCGAACAGCAGCTCCGACAAGTCGTAGAACTGCTCCATCCCGGCGACCGCCGCGTATAGGCGATCCAGGACGCAGTCCAGCAGCTTCTTCACCATCGCCGCGTCGTCGAGGGTCGCTCCCAGCCCGGCGTAGCGCGCCTCCATGCCGCTGATCTTCCCGGCGAAGGCGTCCAGCGACTCCCCGCGGCAGGAGTTCGAACTCGCTGCGCAACGTGCCCAGCCGCGCTGCACGGACACGATCGGCTCCGACGAACCAAGCCTTGAGGCTGGC
>NW_025246860.1:0-2470 GCF_018294505.1 Triticum aestivum | reverse complement strand
CCTAAGTGTTTTCGCTGTGTAAAACTGTCTTACACCCGTTGTATGTGAACGTAAGAATCCATCACACCCGATCATCACGTGGTGCTTAGAAGCGACGAACTGTAGCAACGGTGCACAGTTAGGGGAGAACACTTCTTGAAATTTTTGTAAGGGATCATCTTATTTACTACCGTCGTCCTAAGTAAACAAGATGCATAAACATGATAAACATCACATGCAATCAAATAGTGACATGATATGGCCAATATCATTTTGCTCCTTTTGATCTTCATCTTCGGGGCTCCATGATCATCATCGTCACCGGCACGACACCATGATCTCCATCATCATGATCTCCATCATCGTGTCTTCATGAAGTTGTCACGCCAACGACTACTTCTACTTCTATGACTAACGCGTTTAGCAATAAAGTAAAGTAGTTTACATGGCGTTCTTCAATGACACGCAGGTCATACAAAAAATAAAGACAACTCCTATGGCTCCTGCCGGTTGTCATACTCATCGACATGCAAGTCGTGAATCCTATTACAAGAACATGACCAATCTCATACATCACATATCATTCATCACATTCTTCTTGGCCATATCACATCACATAGCATTCCCTGCAAAAACAAGTTAGACGTCCTCTAATTGTTGTTGCATGTTTTACGTGGCTGCTATGGGTTTCTAGCAAGAACGTTTCTTACCTACGCAAGACCACAACGTGATATGCCAATTGCTATTTACCCTTCATAAGGACCCTTTTCATCGAATCTGTTCCGACTAAAGTGGGAGAGACTGGCACCCGCTAGCCACCTTATGCACCAAGTGCATGTCAATCGGTGGAACCTGTCTCACGTAAGAGTACGTGTAAGGTCGGTCCGGGCCGCTTCATCCCACAATACCGTTGAAACAAGATTGGACTAGTAACGGTAAGCATATTGAACAACATCAACGCCCACAACTACTTTGTGTTCTACTCGTGCAAAGAATCTACGCAATAGACCTAGCTCATGATGCCACTGTTGGGGAACGTAGCAGAAATTCAAAAATTTTCCTACGAATCACCAAGATCTATCTATGGAGAGACCAGCAACGAGTAGAAGGAGAGTGCATCTACATACCCTTGTAGATCGCTAAGCGGAAGCGTTCAAGTGAACGGGGTTGATGGAGTCGTACTCCTCGTGATTCAGATCACCGATGATCCTAGTGCCGAACGGACGGCACCTCCGCGTTCAACACACGTACAGCTCGGTGACGTCTCCCACGCCTTGATCCAGCAAGGAGAGAGGGAGAGGTTGAGGAAGACTCCATCCAACAGCAGCACAACGGCGTGGTGGTGATGGAGGAGCGTGGCAATCCTGCAGGGCTTCGCCGAGCACCTACGGGAGAGGAGATGTGTCACGGGAGGGAGAGGGAGGCAACCAAAGGCCTTAGGTATGATTGCTCCTCCTTTTCCCCACTATATATAGGGCCAAGGGAGAGGGGAAGGGCGCAGCCTTGCCCCCTCCTCCAAGGAAGGGGTGCGGCTAAGGATGGGGAGGAGTCCATCCTCCCCAAGGCACCTCGGAGGTGCCTTCCCCCTTTAGGACTCTTCCCTCTCCAAGTTTCCTTGCGCATGGGCCTCTTGGGGCTGGTGCCCTTGGCCCATGTAGACCAAGGCGCACCCCCTACAGCCCATGTGGCCCCCCGGGGCAGGTGGCCCCACCCGGTGGGCCCCCGAGACCCTTCCGGTGGTCCCGGTACAATACCGATGACCCCGAAACTTGTCCCGATGGCCGAAACAGGACTTCCTATATGTAAATCTTTACCTCCGGACCATTCCGGAACTCCTCGTGACGTCCGGGATCTCATCCGGGACTCCGAACAACATTCGGTAACCACATACAAGCTTCCTTTATAACCCTAGCGTCATCGAACCTTAAGTGTGTAGACCCTACGGGTTCGGGAGACATGCAGACATGACCGAGACGTTCTCCGGTCAATAACCAACAGCAGGATCTGGATACCCATGATGGCTCCCACATGTTCCACGATGATCTCATCGGATGAACCACGATGTCAAGGACTCAATCGATCCCGTATTCAATTCCCTTTGTCTATCGGTATGTTACTTGCCCGAGATTCGATCGTCGGTATACCGATACCTTGTTCAATCTCGTTACCGGCAAGTCTCTTTACTCGTTCCGTAACACATCATCCCGTGATCAACTCCTTGGTCACATTTGCGCAAATGATGATGTCCTACCGAGTGGGCCCAGAGATACCTCTCCGTTTACACGGAGTGACAAATTCCAGTCTCGATCCGCATAAAACAATAGATACTTTCGGAGATACCTGTAGTGCACCTTTATAGTCACCCAGTTACGTTGTGACGTTTGATACACCCAAAGCACTCCTACGGTATCCAGGAGTTACACGATCTCATGGTCAAAGGAAGAGATACTTGACATTGGCAAAGCTCTAGCAAACGAACTACACGATCTTT